>NC_056740.1:220699381-220831661 GCF_019279795.1 Protopterus annectens
AGAGACAGATCCATGGTTCCAAGAGCTTAGTAATGTGGGTTAACTTTGGAGTTGATTACTGGAGGTGTCTGCTAGTAGAGATAGTGACGGTCTCAACAGAGATGCACACAGATATGAATCAATGATCCATTGCTCCTTCTCTTACCAGAAGCAAAGAGTAGCACTAATCCCAAGATGCTTCCTGAGTCACAGTATTAACACAGATGAAGATGGGTTCAGTACACTTGCTACAGTCTTCTCTTGGTAGATACCCTGGATAGAACCTACAACAGCTGGATGTAATAGAAAGCCAACTTGCACAAAGGCCCTAAAGAGATTCTCACAAAAAATGCATGCAACCAGACCACTCAGTGAAGTGTCATATCCACTTGCTCAATCGGAGACCAAAAGAAGCCATGCCCCTCTGCTCTTTCTCTCACCAGGAGGAAAGTAGCAACATTAATCCCAAGCAGGCTGCTAAGAAGCAATTTTCAGGCTTTTCAATGGTCTGCATCACTAGAAATAATATAAAATCATGTCCCTCTGCTCCTTTCACCAAGAACAAACAGAAGCACGTATTCCAAAGCCACTTCCCAAGAAGCATTTCCTAGACTCTCCTGTGACTGGTAGTCTTGTCCCAAATGTTAACAACTTTAAAAGAGAGACAGAAAAAAGGGACTAGTACACTGAAAACTGTAGTGTGCACTAAGTAAGTGCTGGCAGAATGAGCAGATGAGAAGATTGGGAGGAGCCTCCAAGGCTAAATTTATAGTAAGGGCAGACAGCTCTTCTGATTTATTGATTGTGATTGGTTCTCCCATACTCTTAGGTGTATATATGCACAGTTACTGGGATAGGTCTCTGTTTACATTTTTTACTCTCACTGAGGAAGGCTCTGTTGAGCCGAAACCGGTCTGTTGTATGAGTTTTTGAGTTATTCCTGTTATGAGGGATTTTTCCTTCATTGGTGAATAAATATTTGTATATACAGTCACCAACAGCTGCTGGCTTTGTTTGTTTTTTGGCTATTCATTTTTTGTAGCCGTGCAGCGTCCTTCGTGCATCTGTTATTGGATCTACTGATCTGTTCTTTTGGTTGCTGGGGACTTCTGTTGGTCTCTGTTACCTTTTTTGGTTATATATATTTTTTACTAGTTTATGGAGGCTCAAGAATATTTCGGAACTGTGCTCTTTGTCTTTTTTGCCATCGGATTTTGATCTGGGGTTGACAGATACATTGCCGGATGCACGTGGCTCCATTTCCGGCATCTTCCTGCCTTGCGGTGTTGCGCCAAGAACTGAGAGTCAAATTTGCTTTTGGCGTTCATCTTTTTCCGGTGGTGAATCGTTGGTTGTTTCGGGACATATTGAAGATTTCCCTCAATGGTGGTCACGTTCGGTTGGTTTCGCCGAGCGACAGTTTATTTGTTATATGCTGGATTGTGTTTACTTTACTGGATCGCGAGAACTTTGGACATTGGACACTTACAGCGTCTATAAGGTTTATTTGCCACACTTGTATGTGGTGTTTATTTAACTGATTCTCAGGACTTTGGACATTGGACATTGGCAGCCATTATAAGGTTGATTGCTACATTTGTATGCATATTGAAAACAGGTTGACCATTTTTTGGTCACCATTATTTATTTATTATGTGTAACAGTTACTGAATTAGAATTCATTTATTTATGTTTCTATATATTCTTCTGGGTCGGTCATAGGCAATTTTTGTTTAGTATATGTTGTTTCCTATGTGAATCCTGTGTTTCTTGTTGGTTTCCTAGGACTTTGGACATTGGACATTGTAGCCTTTATTAGGAAGATTGCCACATTTGTATGGATATTCAAAATAGGTTGGCCATTTTTTTGTCGCCACTATTTATCTACTATGGGTAGCAGTTATTGAATTATATTTCATTCGTTTGTGCCTCTATACATCTTTTTGGGTCGGGCATAGGTAACTTTTGTTCAGTGTATATTCTGTTCCCTATTGAATCTTGTGATCCTTATTGGACATTTTTTAACATCTACTTGGTTCAATGTATGGTGGCACATTGATATAACACTGATATTACACTGATGTCCACTTGTCAGATGGCTAGGATATTAAACTTTTTAGTGTTTTGTTTTGACATCTATGCTATATTTTTCCAAATTTGAAGTCCATTTGCCTGGTTTTTTGATGTTCAGATATTGGGTTCACCAATTTGGATATTGTGTTTTAGGCAATTTATTATTCATTACCATTTTTTATCCATTGGATTCTTTGGATTCACACTTGGATTTATATATACTTTTTATTACAACTATAGCTACATTTCATATATACATTATGGGGTTGACCATATATGTGCTTTAAGTAGATAGCACTAACTTCTGACTTCAGGCTTATTTGTTCATTCCATTTCAAAAAGCAAAATAGTGATTTTTACAAACACGCAGTGTGATAATTTGGGAGATTTTTTTTCACATCTGCTGCTTATTATATTTGTGTATATTAGGGAAGTTCTATATTTATCAGACCTATACACAGTAGGAAGTGTTTATATGATTACTTCTTGACTGTCTATTGTATTTTGGTCTTTTCTGTTTCTTTGGATTAATGTGAATGAACAGGCCTACATTATGTATTATGAAGTATTGACTTTTTATATGGTGTGTACCCCTTGATATTGGTATGTATGTGTAGCTGATGCGCCACTAATGGTTTTTTGGTGCATTAGTTGTTTATGACGAATTTGGTCATATATTGCTTTGGTGTGGTTCAGTCCTCTGGATTAAATTATGGCATTATCACCTCTTATTCAGGGGTTATCATCCGATATGGATGATTTATCTGTGTTTGGCTTGGGCCCGCACAGTTCAACACATTTTTCTTCTATTGGTGAATCTAATCTGAACAGTCAATGTGACATGTTTTTTAGCTTACTAAGCAAAAACATGAAAATGGTCAGGACTAATGTTTGGCATTTACGACTGTTTAAGGCATATCAATGGAAAAACATTACACCTCGGGGCCTTAGGGTGAAGGTGCAACCTCTGGTTTCGAATATTGATGATAAGTTATTAGAGGATTGGGGTCATGTTCAACAGCTAGCTTCCTCTAAATTTGTTGATGCCTTCACAGACTTTTATGAAAGGAAAGTACATAATGGGGTCAAAGATTTGGAAAATATATGTGTAGATGCCAGCAAGTTTGAAACTTGTGATTCTTTTCAAACACATATTAAAAAATTAACATCAGATCTATCCAAGATGGAACTGACACTTAAAGAAAGGAAAATCAAAAAATTCTTTAGAGATGTTGGTGACTATGAAAGGGGTAAACCTTTTGATAGCCCTAAAAGTGTCTCATTCAGGCTACCTAGGGAGTATGACAAGGGGAGTAAGAGATTTTCAACCCCGAAAAGAAAAAGACCAAAATCTATTTTGAAGAATAGTTCTGAATCCTCAAATTTTACTTCAGGGGAGGATACCTCCTCTAACACAGAAGGAGAACTGGATGAGAATCAGTCGGAGGCTTTGCCCAATGCAAAACGTGACAATTTGTCACACCCCACCACTTCATTTACAGACGAGGGGGGCGGAAACATAGGAAAAGACACACCAAAACAAAGTATGGAGGCATTATTGAAAATGATGACAGCACATTAACACCTTATTCCAATGTACACAACATTTCTTCTGTTGAGTTAACGGCTACACAGAATAAATTATTGAACAAAGGCTTGAATTTTGTGCCCGGTTTTTTTGTACCTGAACAGTCTTTAGCCCAAGATGTGGTCAATTTTTGTCGACTGTTAAACTTGAAATTGTTATATGCAGACAGTGCTGTGGATAAGTCTCATGATTTCAAGTTTAAAAAATCTTCTTTCTGTCCACCCATGACACAACTGGTAGGGGTTTTTCAAAAAAATGTATTACAGGATTTACATTATCGTTATAAGGATTTTTCCATATCCTATAACAATTTGTCCAATGACGAAGTGTGTAGTCTTGAGGAGCTTGCTAAAAATCGTAATCTGGTCATCACACAAGCCGACAAAGGTGGTGCCATGGTGATATTAGACAAGGATTTTTATGATGATGAAGTTATGAGACAATTGGGGAACAAGGACCATTATATGGCCATGCCCTTGAATCCTTCTTTACATTTTCAGCGGAAGATTGAACAGTTTCTTACACTAGCGGTTGAAGAGGGTATAATTACACAGGCCATCAAAGAACAATTGATGGTTGTGTCCCCTAAGAAACAGTATCTATATATGCTTCCTAAGATACATAAACATGTTAGTAATCCCCCTGGTCGACCCATTGTCTCTGGACATGGGTCCTTGACGGAACCTTTGTCTGAATATTTGACTCAATATTTAAAACCTTTGCTTGGGTGTATTAGAGCTAGAATTCAAGATACCACGCAGTTTTTGGACATTATTAATGAAATACAATTGGAACCCCATTGGTTATTATGTACTCTGGACATCACATCCCTCTGTACCAATATTCCACACTGGGCAGGCCTACAAGCATTGGACTATTGGCTAGGTACATCTGGCTTATACAAACCTGGTTTCAACACCTTTTTGGTTTGCCTTACTGAATATGTACTGACTAGCAATGTTTTTTATTATCAGAACAAATGTTTTTGGCAAACCAAAGGCACTGCTATGGGTGCATCTTTTGCACCCATTTACGCGGATCTATTTATGGCATATATTGAGGAGGTAATAATTTATGATGTAAATCATAACATCTATATGTGTGAGATGGACATGTGGCGTCGCTATCTGGATGATTGTTGGCTGGTGTGGAAGGCTGATGAGCAATATCTTATGGAATTTCTTGATTATCTTAACAACAATATTTGGGGTATTGAATTCAAGATGAATTTTCATAGATCTAAAATGATTTTTTTGGATGTGGAAATCAATAGGAATGTAGATCATACCCTTTCCACCACTTTATTCAGGAAATTTCCAGAATATAATTCTTTATTACATGCCACCAGCTTCCACCCACAACATATCATCCAGAATATACCCAAATCTCAATTTTTAAGAGCTAGGAGAATATGCTCTAGCCAATCGTCCTATGCTAATGCCTGTGATGATTTGGTCTGCAGATTCAAAGATAGAGGGTATCGCTCGGGCACTGTTCATATGGCCAAACAGTGGGCCTCGAACTTCAATAGAAATGATTTATTGCATTATAAAGATCGTAACCAGGATGGGGTTCAGCAGCCGTTGAGGCTTGTCACTACTTATGGACGTAATACCCGGGGGTTTATGAACATCATAGATAGACATTGGAATATTCTTTTGGCGGAGAATAGGTTACATACTATTCTCAGGGATAGATGTTCCTTTTCTTTTAGAAGGGGACGAACTATTGGTTCCCATTTGAGCCATTACAAGAGGTCTTTGTCTGATGCTAAAGTTTCCACTCAACTAACTTTTACAGGGGCACCTGTGGTTGGATGTATTCCATGTGGGCATTGCAAATTTTGTACCAAGGTCCGACGGACTTGTGAATTCAGTAGTAAAAACACTCCTGAGGTTTTTGAGATTAAATTTTGGGCTAATTGTAGTTCTGAGTGGGTTATCTATTTGGTAACCTGCACTTGTTCCGCGTTTTATGTAGGTCAGACTTCTAGGGCTTTCCGTCTTAGAATCTGTGAACATATAAGTGACATCAAAAATAAACGTGGTAACAATGCATTATATAAGCACAGTTTAAAACACACTTCAGCTAATTTTATGTTTATGACCATTGATTGCATTAGGGGGAAATGTCATGACAAGGTGAAGTGGCATGAGATACTTACTGCTAAGGAGAGGAAATGGATCATCAAACTTGGGGCTTTGTTCCCACCAGGTCTTAATGACCAATTCTGATTTATTGATTGTGATTGGTTCTCCCATACTCTTAGGTGTATATATGCACAGTTACTGGGATAGGTCTCTGTTTACATTTTTTACTCTCACTGAGGAAGGCTCTGTTGAGCCGAAACCGGTCTGTTGTATGAGTTTTTGAGTTATTCCTGTTATGAGGGATTTTTCCTTCATTGGTGAATAAATATTTGTATATACAGTCACCAACAGCTGCTGGCTTTGTTTGTTTTTTGGCTATTCATTTTTTGTAGCTGTGCAGCGTCCTTCGTGCATCTGTTATTGGATCTACAGACAGCCTAAAAGCCAACTATTTTGAAAGCACAACATGGACTGAGCACATTGGTGGGAAAAATCCAATGCAGTCAGTCACACCCCAGCAGTAAACTCACAGCAATTGTAGCTAAATAACAAATCCCACTTTCTCAGCTCCTTCTACTAATTAGCTAGATTTAATTATTTTTCAATCAGTGAATTGAACAGGAATGTATTTAACTGAGGTAACCAAAAATATTTAAAACTATAAGGAAAAAAATTCAAGCTAAAAGAAAATTTTAAATAAATCAAAATATAATATAATAACAGTAAACATTAAACAATATAAAATGATGGCAGTATCCAAACCTTGAATGAAGAAATCCAATCCAAAATCCATTGCAGTCAGACCCACCAGCAATAATCCAACAGCACTTGTACCTAAATAACCTGAAGACTGCAAAGATGACTAGGGTGACCAAGCAATATAAAGTGTTTGCCCTCTAGTCTAAGTGCGGAACTTATCTCCTTCTAACATGTGCTGACATTAATAACCATCATAACAATAACAGCAATTGCATTCCTCTTAAGTTTACATCTATAAATCATCTTCAAGTCTCAGTATTGAGTTTTTTGCTACTCTGTTGTTATGTGGCTTAGGCACTCTATAAATCCATTCAATCTAACATCTGAATACAAACTTCCAAAGTAAATGGTGGGATGCAGCTGCTACATTTACACCACACTGCCTGATACAATCTGTTTGTAATACTGAATTACTGAAAACCGCCCCTCGATTTCAAAGAAGGTCCCTCATTTTGTCTCATAGTTTAACTGTTCCTTGCAAAGTCTGTGGTTTTCTAGCAAACTACTGAGGAGTGCAGATGTTAAATAATGGCAGACATTCAAGTTTCAGACGTCATACCCTTCAGATGGGAATGGGAGACTTAGAGATACAGGTGGACAGTGGTCTCACCTTCGATAACCACATTGCCACAACAGTCAGGAAATCCTTCTATGTGGCACACCTCATCACTAAGGCTTTTCATCCAGACAAAAGGAGGCCATTGTACTCATCCCTCATTAGACCGATTATAAGTACAGCGCCCCATTTGGTATGTACTTCACAAGACATCTACAACAACTGGAAAGGCCGCAGAAATACCTCACTAAAAGAATCACAGACCTAAAGCAGATGCCCCATGCTGACCATTTAAAAAAACTCCAGCTATACTCTGTGGCATATCGTCTACTCAGAGGCAATCTCTGCTTAACATACAAGGCCATGTCAAACCCTGAACTGTTGGACATGCTCCACTTAAAGAAATCACAATCCCTCAGAGCCACATGCTCCAGGGATCTAAATCTTGTCATCACAATGAACAAAACATGCTGGAAGGATAAGTTCCTGACCCAGAGACTCCCCATACTCTGGGATAGACTGCCCATACATGTCAAGCAGAGTGCCTCCTTGGCCCTCTTCAAAAAGGAACCTTGACGATTGGATGGGAGATTGGAACTTCACCCCAGGGATCATGTCAGTTGCCCTGTTAAACAGGGCTCCAGGGAAGTAAATATTGTGGGAAGAAATATCCAGGGAATTGTTATGGCTAGGCTTGTCTAGGCCCTAGGGCTGATAGCCTAGTACCAACCTATGAACCTAAGAAAATGCCCGGTAATGCAAAACATGTTATGTTGGCAACTTTCTAAGTATGTTAGGGGAAAATTTAAAATGTGTCCCTGATTTTGGGCCTTTGTCCCTAATTATTTGTTGGCTTTTCCAGATTTTAGTACTAAGAGTTGGAGAGCTTTATACAGGCTAAAACATGTAGCAGACATGTTCTGTCTGTGGGCGTGTCTCTCTCTCTCTCTCTCTCATCACAAAAAAAGGGATAAAGTAAAAGTTTACAGTAAAAGCACTTTTTGGCTCAACTTCAAGGAAATGCCTGAATGTTAAATGTTTCCTCCACAAGTAGTTGTCCATTTTTTACCTCACAGTGGCATTTCAGTGTGGCTGTACTTCCATTCCTTCCTGTCAACATTTTGTGGGTCTTTTCAACATCATGACAGAACTAGACAACATAGGTGAGGATGTTAAATTATGCTAAAATTTCAATCACAATTAATGTACTTTGCCATGACAGATGTTAAAGTGATCAAAAAGTACAGTTGTGTACACTTACCATAAATGTAGATGTCCGAGTGTATTCACTGTTGCAGTCATTACATTTGGATAATCTGCTGGCAGGTTGCCCTCAGTCGACCTGAATTCCAAAGTCTTGGGTCCTGCATTGGTTGCTGTCTTCTCTTCCATGACGTCAGGTTGTGAGGGGTATAAAACATGCAGCCAACGCCATTTTCTTCAGTTTTTCTTGCCCCCGATGTCAGGTGCCCCCAAAAAGGTAGCAATATTAGATATATATATCTATATACATGCATCAATATAAACTTTACCTTCATCTACAAGCAAATACACCACATAGGTTGTAGAAGATAGAGAAGGAAAGATAAACTGTAGAATGACAGGGGGATGGCGTGAGGGTAACCTGGACTGCAACAGTGAATATACTCGAACATCTACATTTATGGTAAGTGTACACAACTGTACTATGTTCTTTGTGTTTCACTGTTGCAGTCATTACATTTGGGTAGAATCCCAAAGCAATGGTTGGGAGGCTGGAGCTAAACAGCGTTAGGTGCAGCTATAAGGCCCTGCAGCACTGCAGTGGAAAATCCTGCCATGGATTTAGAGTAGAGTGGCAGATGATAGTGCTTTGTAAAGGTGTGCACTGAACTCCAAGTAGCAGCCTCTAAAATGTCTTTGGTTGGTACTCCCCTGAGAAAGGCTGCTGAAGTGGCTGCAGCCCTGGTTGAATGTGGCCTAATGCCCTTAGGCACTGGCTTGCCATGTTGAAAATAGTAGAAACTAATGCAGTGGCCTATCCACTTTGAAACAGTCTGCTTTAAGATAGCCTTTCCTTGTGATCCTGCAGCATATGCCACTAGTAATTGCTCTGTGTTCCTGAAAACTTTGGTTCTGTCCAAGTAGAATCTAAGCTGTTTGTGTACGTCCAAGGAATGCAGAATTCTCTCCCCCTTGTTCTGTGGATTTGGATAAAAAGTTGGCAGATGAATAGTTTGGTTAAGAGTCACACTGGACACCACTTTAGGCATAAATGTCGGGTTTGTCCTCAGAGAAACCCTGTCTGGATAAAACATGATAAAAGGTTCCACAGCCATGAGTGCCTGTAGCTCTGAAACTCATCTTGCAGAAGTTATTGCTAGGAGCAGAGCTGTTTTCCAAGATTTTCCACGATAAAACCTTTATATCAGCCATAGCAGCTGACTCAAAAGGAGGCAGGGTGAGTTTTTCCAAGACATAGTTGAGGTCCCATGCAGGTATTGGTGATCTCCTTGGAGGCCTTACATTTATGGCTCCTCTGAGGTACTGCTTTAATAAAGGATGAGAAAAGATTGGTGGATCTGTATTGTAATGAGCCGAAATGGCAGAAGCATGACTTTTAATTGATGAAAAAGATAGGCCTTTGTCCAGCATCTCAGTTAAGTATTGCAAAATCTGAGCACTATTTGGCACAGCTGTATCAGTTCCTTGTGGCAGGTCCCAAGCACAGAATCTCTTCCATTTTCCAGCATACGATTTTCTAGTACCAGGCCTTCCGGCTTCCAAAATAACATCCATCACAGCTTTACTGAGAGGTGTGTTTTGTATGATTACATTATCCACATGCTGCCAGGTTTAAAGTCCTGAGTTGGCTGTGCAGGATCTGATTATTTTGCTGGGACAGTAGATGGGATATTTGAGGTAAGGTCCAAGCTGGGCCTTGAGACAAATTCCTTAGGATTGGATACCAGTACTGGCGTGGTCAGTCTGGGGCAATCAGTATCATCTTTGGCTTCTCCTGCCTGACCTTTGGGAGTACCTTGGCGAGGAGAGGCAGTGGAGGAAAGGCATATACTGATTGTTTTTTCCAGCTGAAAGATAGGGCGTCCATTTTCCATGCTTGTCTGTGATAAGTCTTTGTGCAGAATCATTTTAGTTGGTAGTTGTGAGGGGAGGCAAGTAGATCTATGTATGGGCATCCCCATTTCCTTGTTATCATGCTGAAGACTTGTGGGTCCAGCTGCCACTCGTGGGGATCCATGAGGATTCTGCTTAGTTCGTCTGCCAGAGTATTTTCCTTCCTGGCAGGAATTGTGCCTGCAGATGTACTTGGTAAGTCAATGCTGTGTCCCACAAAGTCATGGCTAGCCTGCTTGTTTATATACCACATGACCGTGGTGTTGTCTGTCTTTATCAGTAGTTGTCCTGGATGAAGTAGGTCCTTGAAGGCTGTCAGGGCATTTTGAACAGCTAGCATCTCTTTTTGATTGATATGTAGATGCATTTGGTTTGAGGACCATGTGCCCTGAATGCATCTTCCTGCCATGTGGGCCCCCCAGGCATAATCTGATGCATCCGTTGTTAGTCTCTGCCTGACTGGGGGTAATGTGAATGGCTGTCCCTTGTTCTGGTGACAAGCCTTCGCCCACCATCGAAACTCCTGTTGCAGGCAGGGAATGAGTAATCATTGTCTCCAGGCTGAGGCAATGTTGACTCCAAACACTTTTTAGGTACCATTGAAGTTTCCTCATATGCAATCTTGCATATGGAATTAGTAGAATGCAGGATGCCATGAAGCCCAAAGCCTGCAGAATTTTTCTTGCAGATAACTGGGCCTTTGTTGCCAACATCTTGAAATAGGTAGTCAGTTGACTGTTTGTCTGGCGTGAGATAAGCCATCTGAGCAGTTGTATTTAAGCTTGCACCCAGGAATATTATCTCTTGAGAGGGTACTAGCTTTGATTTCTTTTTGTTGACTGTGTACCCTAGGCATGTTAGAAGTCTTTTCACAAATGCCAGATGCTGTAGAAGAATGTCCTTGTTCTCTGCTTGAATTAGACAGTCGTCCAAGTAAGGATATATTTGTATTCCTCCTTGTCTGCAGAATGCAATTACTGGTGCCAGGCCCTTTGTAAAGACCCTGGGCGCAGTAGATAAGCCAAAGGGCAGTGCAGAGAATTGGTAATGCATTGTGCCAGCCTTGAATCTGAGGTATCTTCTGCATGATTGTCTGATTGGGGCATGCAGGTATGCCTCTTTTAGGTCTAAAGTCACAAGCCAAGCATTATTGCCCAGCATGGGCAGAAGCTGCTGCAAAGTTAACATTTTGAACTTTGGTATATCCAGGAAAGTGTTCAGAATAGAAAGGTCCAGTATTGGTCTCCAGGCCTTGTTCTTTCTGGGTACCAAGAACAGTCTTGAGTAAAATCCTTGTCCCTGCTCTTGCTCTGGCACTTGTTGAATGGCCCCAATATCCATGAGGGATGAGACTTGTTTTTGTGCCTCTGCCCATTGATTTTTTGGCAGATCTGGCCAGCCGTTTGCCTTTGGCAGGGTACGGAAATGGAACTTGTAGCCTTGCAACACTTTGTTTAGAACCCACTTGTCCTGGGTTATAATGTGCCAATTCTGAGAAAAAAGTGCTAATTTTCCCCCTAAGGGTGCTGTCTGGAGATAAGTGCTTGGTGCAGGCAGGGGGAAAGTCATTGAGACTGTTTCCTGTAAGGTTGTGATTTGTCTTCTCCAACTTTGGAGGTAGAAGCACCCCATTGCTTTGACCTGTATGAACCTTGCACCTGGGATCTGCCTCTAGGGTGTCTGGATCTGCCCCTTTGAGGTCTGTCTGACACAGGAAAGGACCAATTTTTTGTAGGCCAGTGTCTATTAAACCTAGGTGGCTATACTTGTAAAAAATCTTTGACAGTTTGCATAGATTTAGCTTTGTCCTCCATTTTCTTTAACACCTCTTCTGCCTTAACACCAAACAAAGTATCATGCTGCAAAGGTGCATCTAATAATTTAACTTTCACATGATCAGGCAGATTTTGTTCCTTTAACCAAGCATGCCTCCTAATTACAGAACCCATAACTGCGGCCCTGCAGGAGGCCTCCAAAGAATCAAAACCATATTGCAAAGTATACTTTCCAACTTGTTCAGCTGCATGTAATAAATCCTGCATTTCCTTGTTTTCTGCACATACAGAGTTTAACAACATTTTTTGTTTAAGCAATGCCATGACATGTTGCTGATATTTGAGCATATGAAACTGACAGTTTAAAGCCCTTATAGCCAAGGTAGCAGATGTGTAAACCTTTTTTCCCCATCTATCTAGTGCCCTAGAATCTCTGTTAGAGGGGGTAGGGTTTTTTGAAACGGAAGCCTTAACTCCTTTGGGACCCTGAGAAATAGTCTCTGGGTCTGCAGCAGGGTTTTTAAAAAGGAATTTATGAGAGTCAGGAACCCTGTAATATCTATCAGGCTTAACAGGAGCTGGAGGTAAGGAGTCAGGGGTAAGACTAGACTCCGAAAACACATCATCTACAATGTCTAACACAGGTGGAATGGCTAGAGGCCTGTGTTGAGGAAGTAAAAGGAAATCTCTGAGCCTCTTTTTAGATTCTGAAAAATCTTAGCTCTCCCAGTGGAGATTCTCCCTCATGGTATGCAAGGTTTCCCCAAAGGAATAGTCCTCTGGAGGAGAAGCTGAAGGTATAGATTCTTCAGCATCTGAATCCTCACAGGGGGGAAGAGAATATTCCTGATCAGAAGAGGAATCAGAAGAAACAGAAACCTGATCTGAAGATTCATAGTCAGTCTCTTGCCTAGGCCTCTTATCAGGAGGGGGATGGGAACCCCTGATCAAGGTAATCAAGTCTTCGGCCACATTGAGCATCTGTTTTTTGGGCATAGAGGCCTGTCCACGTGGCTCTTGAGTTTGTTTCTTTGCTTTAGAAGGTGCTTTAGTCTTTGCCTTTGAAGCTGAAGTCGGTTTAATGTAAAGATGTTTAGGTCTGAATACACCCTCAGAAGCTGGTGCCTGCTCAGCGGCTCCGGACCCATCTGAGGGAATAGTATCTGAGGCTCTAATACCTTGAGTTTCCAGTGGCATGGCTGACTCCACGTGGGCGTCGGTAGCGGCCTGCGACTCTAAAGTAGCGGGTGTCAGGGGCTGCGGACGCGCCTCACTGAGAACCAGTGACTGGCTTAGGAGAAGCTTCGTCGTCGGTTTTGGGCCTAGGTTGTTTATCTCTCTCCTTTTCTTTGCATTTTTTGTGAACTCCGGTAGTCGGATGGCTATCCGACGACATTTCTGGATAATTAAACCGGCGTCCAAAATAACTTAAAGCAAAATCATACCGACACTTAATAGTGCGCTGGTTAAATCTAGCACAAAACCGACAACCTGAAACGTTGTGATCAGGGCCTAGGCAAGGAATACAGTAAGAATGAATGTCCTTATCAGGTATTTGCTTTCCACAAGAAATACAATTACTTACTTTTTCTGACATCGGTCTGGAGCAAGAAAAAAGTTTCCCTATCGGGGTACTTAGCTTTATTGAAGACTTCGGATCTGAAATTCGAACACGAAAATCTCAGGAGTCGGCCGACCGGCACTTGCGAACTGCTTCTGCTTCGGGCACCGAGTGGCAAGAAAGACTGGAAAAAATGGCGTTGGCTGCATGTTTTATACCCCTGACGACCTGACGTCATAGAAGAGAAGACAGCAACCGACGCAGGACCCAAGACTTTGGAATTCAGGCCGACTGAGGGCAACCTGCCAGCAGATTACCCAAATGTAATGACTGCAACAGTGAAACATGAAGAACATCTATAGCTTCTCAGCAAGAACAGCAACTAAAACAAGTTACAGAAAAAAGAAGTTATGTACTCACCATAACGTTCCATGTGTGTTGTCCATCTTGCCTTCATTCTTAGCAGGTTGGGTTTGGATCCGATCCTCGGATCTGACTCAGCCTTATACACCAGCTCAAGGTCTTTCACTAGCTCATGGCTATCCTCTATCCCATCATGCACCAGAAGGGCTCCCCAGATCTTGTTTGCAAAGTAATTCCAAAATAAAAACAGCTTAATCCTTAATAGAGCAATCAAGAAGGCCAGAGAACAATAGTATCCAACTGTATCAACTCAGTCTTCCGGGAGTAAAGGGCTGGGGGAAGGAGGGTGGGATGTAAGAATGAAGGCGAGATGGACAACACACATGGAATGTAATGGTGTGTACATAACTTCTTTATGTGATGTTGTCCTATCTTGCCTTCATTCTTAGCAGGTTGGGACAGCGTTCCCAGCACCATCTTTCTTGGGTGGCTCAAGGGAGAATATTCTTCAGAACTGTGGAACCAAAGGAGGCCCTGTTCCTGCAGGCCCAATCGACTTGGTAATGAGTGATAAAGGTATGTGGTCTTCCTCATGTTGCTGCAGCACAAATGGTATCAATAGGCAGTCTAGCCCAAAAGGCAGAAGAGGTTGCAATTGCCCTTGTATAATGACCTTTTATTTTACGGGAAAGATCTTTATTTTCAGATTTGTAAATGAAGGTTATACAATCTGAGACATTTTGAAAGTGTCACTTTAGAAACTGGGGCACCCTTTCTTGAATGTGAAAATGATACAAACGGTAGATTTTCTGAAGTCCTTTGTCTTATGTAAATACAAGCATAATTGTCTATGTACATCTAGTTGGTGCAGCATGTATTCTGCCTTACTCTCATAGTTAGGAAAAACACTGGTAGTTCTATGGATTGGTTTAAATTAGATTCTAAATAAATTTTGGATAAAAAGGAGGGGGTTGTTCATAAGGATGCTCTGTCCCTGTGGAAAATCATGTAGGAGGGCTTTATTGACAAGGCTTGCAGCTCTGACCATCCTTCTAGCAGAAGTAATAGCTATCAAAAGAATAGTTTTCCAAGACAAAAATTTGAGATCACAAAATGATACTGGCTCAAACAGGGGAAAAACTAAACGGGATAAGACAAAATTTTAAGTCCCATGGTGCTGGAGGGTCTCTAATAGGTGGTCTTAATAAAAAGGAACCTTTTAGAAAGGCTTTGCATAGTCTGTGTGACATAAAATTGAAGCTTGATTCACCTAAACAGAAATTGGATATCACCGCTAACTGAACTCAAATAGTACGTGCGGCTGCCCCTTCATATTTTTTATTTTATTTTTTATTTTACATTTGTTGACCGGGATAGTCCGACTGGATGCATGTCCACTTTCAGTGGAGGCCCGGGGAGACAAGCTCCAAGGGTAAGCAGATACAGCATTACATAATATCAACATTACATATTACAAACGGACTATTTACAGTGATTACATAAGTAAGCAAGTTAAACAAGTTCCACAGGTTAGAGTTAATCCCGAGCATAAGTCAGGATTAAATTAAATTACACAGTAAAATGGTTAATAGATTTTTACACATTCTAGAGAGAGTTAGCCAGGCTTGATACACTGACACAGCCAGTTAAGTGCCAAATGTTGTTTGAGTCTAGTTTTAAATTGACCTAAGGTAGAAAGTAAGGTAATATCAGCTGGAAGAGAGTTCCAGGGTCTACTTACAGAGTTTGCAAAGAGAGAGTCACCGAATGTGTTATTAATTTTGCTAGTCTGAATTAGTTTGTTAGAAAATCGAAGCGGTCTAGGATTGTTATAGGGGGTGATAATATTTTTAAGTGCAGGAGTATTGTCCGGATTATAGAGGATTTTATAGGCCATGATCAGTTGGTTATACTGGATTAGGCTGGGTAGTTCAAGCCACTCAAGCTGATTTAGATTGATGCAATGATATGTCCTAAAAGGCAGCCCAGTGGCAAACCTGGCAATTTGGTTGTAGCAAATTGAGAGTTTAAGGACATTCTTGTTTAAATTCAAGAGTAGAGGGGATGCATACAGAAGGGTTGAAAGAAGGTGAGAGCGAACTATGGCGATTTTAGCTGGAGGGGTTAAGAAGTCTTTTATTCTGTAAAGTATCCCTAGTTTTTATTGATGGTTTGGTTAACATGTAAGTCAAATTTTAGATTATTATCTATGACGACACCTAACAGTTTTGTAGAGGGGTCAGGGGAGATTATTGTGCCATCATTTGAATTTATGGTAAAGGTGAAAGCGGTAGACCTACGTGTTGGTGAAAATAACAGCATTTTAGTTTTTTTGGGATTTAGGATCAGATGACATTCAGAAAGCCAGTTTTCTATTGTATTAAAGGTGGTCTGGGTAGCTGACCATAACTCTATTGGAGATGTGGCCGAACAAATCAGAGTAGAGTCATCAGCATATTGGATACAGCTGACTTTTGGGATGACAGTATAAAGGTCATTAATGAAAATGGAGAACAGCAAGGGCCCTAGTATAGAGCCTTGTGCTACTCCAAGGGTGTTAGGTAGAAGATTAGAGAGTTTGTTCTGCCAGAGGACAGCCTGCTGTTGACCATTCAGGTAGGACTGAAACCACTGAAGGGCTCTAGTATCTAGACAGAATGTTTGCAGGGTGTGGATTAAAAGTTGGTGATCAACCATATCAAATGCCTTGGAAAGACCCAAGAAGAGGGCTGAGGATATATAATTATTGTTGCGATTATGGTTTATGGTGTTGGCAAAGGCTAGGAGGGCTAAAGTAGTGCTGTGGTGGGGACAGAAGCCATGCTGAGTATCTGCATAAGGTGATTCTGGATTAGGTGGTACATGAGTTGTCTATGAATACATTTTTCCATAATCTTTGCAAGTGGAGAGAGTATAGCTATTGGCCTATAATTGGAGAATTCAGTAGAGCTGCCTTATTTACGAAGTAGGATTACATAGGATATTTTCTAGATGGTGGGAATTTTAGCTTCTACTATGGTTCAATTGATTAGTATATGAGACGGGGTAGCAATAGCATCACTGATTTTTGTAGGTACTCGGCAGGGAGTTGATCAGCAGAAAGTGTAGTGGGTTTTAATTTTTTGATCAAGGTACGGATGAGTGAAGTGGAGACTGGTTGGAAGCTGAACGTGAGTAGGTTTCTAGGGGTGCTACTTTCCGGACCAGGGGAACTAGGAGGTAGCTGGCTAGCTAGGACTTGAATTGTTCATAGGTTCATAGATTAGTACTAGGCTAACTGCCCTTGCGAGCCATTTTAAGCCTAGCCAATTATCCCCCTGTGAGATTCAAACCCTGTACCTTGTGTTTGTAAGGCAAACACCTTAACCATTAGGCCACCCTCCCAAACCCTGCATTGTCTCAGTAAAGAATCGGTTAAAACTGTCAGAAACATCTTCAGGGGTTTTATCAATAGTAGCAATGGGGATTGCAGTTGAAGTTTGTCCAGGATGTAGTAGATTATTTAAACCTGCCCAAAACTTCTGAGAGTTATTTTGATTTACTGTCTGTAAATCACAGTAGTATTGTTTTTTGTCTTGTAAAATGGATTTTTTAGTTTCGTTCCTGGATTGCCTGTATTTAATGTGATCTTGGGGCGTCTTTAGAAGAACGCCATAAAGCCCCATGCTTTGTTTCTAAGGGTAATTTTGAGTTTAGACTCTTTAGAAAGCCATGGCGCAGTTTTTGCCTTTGTTCTCTTTGAACGAACAGGTGCATGCAAATCAAGGATCTCAAGGAATTTGTTGTTAAAGTATGCTACTGCTTCCTCTAAGGAGAGGTGTTTTAGAATAGACCAATTACATGAGTTTAGTTCTTGTTGGAATTTGGCAGGGTCAAAGTTTTTATTGTTTCTAACCTTTCTGAGTAAGGGTTGTTGGGAATTAATGGCTTTGTGCTTAATTACATATGTGAGAAGGTGATCGCTTAGGCCATCAGGGAGGGTACCAGAGGTGTACAGTTGGGGGTGACTATGAGTACCCAGTCAAGTATGATTTCTTTTTGGTTGGGTTTACCTATCCTGGTAGGGGTGGATATGATTTGTGTAAATGCATGCAGGTTAATATGGGTGGTTGGGGATTCTGAGGAACAGGTGCCCCAGTCTATGTTAAAGTCTCAAAGTAGTAGGGTTTCTTGGGGGTAGTGACATGACAGCCAGTGCAGGATATCTTCAAGTATAGATATATTGTTACCTGGGGGAATGTGCATACAGATGATATTTATGCATTTATTTTTATTAAGTTGCAATTTGGTGGCAAGAATCTCTGAGTTATTAATCTGAGGTGGTTGTATTACATTCAATTAGTGCAATTTGATTGTAGAGCATTATATAAACAGGTTGTTTTGTGGTATGACATTTTATCTAAAGAAGTCAGTTATTCATACTGACGAAAACGTTGTGATTTTACAATATTAACATTTATATTAAACAATTTCAGTGGTTGCGGTCTCTCCTTTATCTGGTTTTTGGATTTGTGAGTTTTGCTATATACCAGTAGAGTCTCTGGTGGTGATTCTTTTTTTTTATTTATTTATTTATTTTACATTTGTTGACCGGGAAAGTCCGACTGGACACATGTCCATTTTCAGCGGAGGCCCGGGGAGAAAAGCTCCAATAGTACATAGTAGGTTACAAAAAGTTCCAATAGTACATAGTAGGTTACAACAATGTTTGACAGCTAACATACGATTGTAGTTATGCACTAAATACCCAGGGAAGAAAAAAGTTACATTAGTATGTACAATAACAATTATAAAGAGAAAAACAAAGCATCATATAGTTAGTATACACAGGTAAGAAAAAGTTACATTAGGATGTACAGTGAACAATTATTATAAGAAACAAACCTACAAGTAGTTAGTTTCAGGGGAGAGTAGATGGCTTGAGGCCTAGGAGGATAGTAATTTCACTGAGGAGGTTGAGGGGAGCTATGGGTTAGTCTGGATTAGAACATTGGCAAAGCCAGTGGGATTTGAAGTGGTGGGAGAGGCCATTTCTGAAAGTATTTAGGGAGGTTGATTCGGTGAGACTAGGTGGAAGAGAGTTCCATATTTTACCCACTGTGTTTGAAAACAGAGAGTCACCTCCTGAGTTACAGGATTTGATTGTCTGTGCGAGTAATCTGTGAGATGATCTTAGTCTATTTAGGTTGGTATAAGGGGTAATTATTCCAGACAGGCCGGGAGTGTTTTCAGGTTGAGAGAGTATTTTGTAAGCAATAATAAGTTGCTTCTGTAGAAGTAGATTTGGTAGTTCTTTGTTTGTTATGGAGGCTCGTTCAGGAGAGACCAAATCCACTTCGTCTTCGGAACATCCTTTGGGATCCGAAGTGGGTGAATTTCGGAAGTTGGCTGGTCAGCTTACTCAATTAATTGAATTATTAACACCTTTGAGTCAAGGTCTCCTTTCTTTTGTGTCCAGTAAAGGAGCTCTACTTAACAAAAACATCTGGAGCTGTTCATGATGCACCTATTCTATCGGAGGACAATGGTTTGGGCTAAGGTTCCGGTCCCGGCGTTTTGGACACTTCCCCTGAACTTCAGCGGACACTGAACATTTTACTTTCTCAAAACTCGGGTATAGAAAGAGGTGCCAATAGAGTAGAATCGGGCCAGGATGTACCTTCTACATTCCGGGAATGGTTACAGTCCAAACCAAAGTTTCATCATGAAAAGGAAACAATTCCTTCTGACAATCATTGCACCTACAACGAGACTGTTGAACTTTTAAGGACGGCCCTATACAGGTACAAAAGCTTGCATTTAGATGATATGTATCTGAGTGTCTCCAAAAACGCTTAGTACCTAAAGGGCTACGGACTTACAAATTCCCTAATAATGCCATACGGGGTAGTGAATTTCATCAGGATCTGATCAGGGCTTTTGATAACTGGTCTGGAAATTTTCCAGGCTATTGTCAAGAACAATGAAAAGGAGATAGGTTACATGAAGAAATCGAACTACATAGTAATTTTATTGTAAATTATTTAATGTTTAGTATAGAGCAAGAAAAAAAAAGTATTGTATTAGGCTTTATGTTGACAAGAAATGTGAAGAAATTTCTACCAGAAAACATAGAAAATTACAACGGGATATGGGGGAGTATGAGAAGGGGCAACAATATCCGGCACCACCCGTTGTACGGGGACATTATAATCAGGGGAGGGGGGAAAAATTCCATGTCATCAAGGTGTTTATTTAGAAGATGGGAATCGAAATGAAAGAGGAGCTGAAACAGGGGATGAACATTCCCTTGACAATGATAATTTGACCAGGCATTCAGAAAGAATACGCAACCAGCGTAACAACACCAGGCCTAATTCTTTTCACCAGGTACCTTACCCTTACAGGGGGGGAGGGGGTTACCAGCAGAACAAGAACCAGAGGTGGTAACTTGTGATACATTTGCAGGTAACAAACCCAACATGGACCAACAAGTGATTTCCAGTAAAGAAGGTTTTCATATTTATAATTATAGTGAATTACAGGTTTCTGATACATTTTTTGACTTGTTTACAAAAGGTTTTAAATATGTTCCTCAAAGAAATTGTGACATTACTAAAACTATTTTTGATTTAAAAACTTTCATTCGAAAGCTGAATTTAGAAAATTTAATGGGCAAAGTAACCTTTGAGCTTAACCCTAGTGTTCCCTACAAGTCCAGTATATATAATCCTCCTGTACATCCACAGTTGAAAAATTTGGAAAGTACAATAGAAAGAAGGATTAGGCAAGTTAAAAGATACAAAGGGCATATTCCTAATTTAGAAGAGGCTGAAAAGGAATTACTTAACCTACTTAGTCATAATTCCAATATTCGAGTTATGGAACCCGACAAGGGTGGGGGGTTAGTACTTATGGATAGAATTGTGTACGAAGGGAAAATGAATGACATTTTACATAATGGATCTAGATATAGACCAGTCTCCATGAATGAAATTAATGTTTCATACAAAAAAATAGATCTGGCCCTCAAAGATTTGTTTGATCAAGGTATTATAGATTATAGTGTATACTCATACCTTAAGAACTTATGGCCCAGGGTTCCCTCTATATTTGGGATACCCAAAGTACACAAGAATACCCATGACCCCCCACTTAGGCCTATAGTTGCTGCACAGGGTTCCAAGATTTCGCCTATATCCAGGTTTCTGGATAAGAAAGTTAAATATCTTTGGGGGAAAGAGAACCATCTATTAAAGGACTCTTGGGAATTTTTGGCTAAAATTACATCTGATTTATATTCCCCTAATTTAATTTTCCTGACTATAGATATATAGTAGACCTTTTTTCTGTGATCCCACACCAACAGGGGCTAGCCTGGTTGGAGGTAGCCCTTAGGAAAAATAAAGGGGTCAGTGAAAATGATATTTTCTTGGTTTTAGAATTAGCAGAATTGGTTCTACAAAACAATTTTTTGTACTTTTCAGGAGAGTTCTTTCAGCAAATTTCAGGAGTGGCAATGGGGGCCAATTGTGCCCCTACCTATGCGGACATTGTTTTGTCTGTATGGGAAAGCCAGTATGTATTCAATAGTACTTACAGTCAGTACTGGAATTTTTATTCATGATTCTTGGACGATATATGTATTTTCTGGACAGGTCCAGTTGAAGTACTGGAAGAATTTATTACATACTTAAATTCTTGTACAGAATTTTTGAAATTTACTTATCAAAGTTCCAAGAGTCAGTTGGATTATTTGGATGTAACCCTGAAAGTAATAGAGGGTAAGTTTAAATCTACTATTTTTAGAAAATCCACTTTCTCTAATAGTTATTTAAGATACACAAGTTCACATCCTAAACATCAAAAGAGGGGGATAGTGAAGGGACAATTCGTCCGAGCATCACGAATGACCTCGGATGACCTTGATTATATCCATGAATGTTCTATACTTACAAGGTTGTTTTTGGAGAGAGAATATCCCCTAGAACGTATTGAAAATGTGTGTGGAGAAGTTAATGAGGGGAGAGGCAATAAATATAAACCCATTTTGGGCTTAGGGAACTTGCCTATACCTTCTATCCCTAGGGAAACAAGTGACTCAAATGGAAATTATAAAACCGTGTTTGTTACAGATTATAGTGCCAATTCAGGCACTATTAAAAAAATAGTTGAAGAAGAATGGGGACACATCTGTAACATGACTGATCTCACTTGTTTCAAAAGGAAAACTATGAAAACTGTATTTTGTAAAGGGAAAAACATAAAGAATGTTTTAGAACGGGAAATGGACACTAGAATTTATTCCAACCAACGTAAAGGTACATACAGATGTGGAGCTTGTGGGCAATGTAAATACATAGCACATACTGACAAACTTTACATCTCAGCTAGAAATAGATGGATTCATGCATCTAATTATTCTAACTGTAACAGTCAAAGAATAATTTATCTTAGCATGTGTCAGGTTTGTCAGGGATTTTATATAGGCAAAACTGAGAGACATTTGAAACGGAGGATTTATGAACATCTTTATGAAATACAAAAACAGAATTACAGTAATGCCTTATATCGACATACATTGACATGCCCACAAGCCACATTTACATTTTTTGTATTGGAAACACAGATGAGGGATCACAGGGGGGGTCCATGGGAGACCCGGTTAGAATACCGGGAAGCTTTTTGGCAGGTGTTGTTGGAAGCTAATAGATTGCCTTGTATGAATGATCATATATCCATTTTGCCCTTGTTAAAGTTGAAAGCTGCTAAATTGTGATATATATATATATATTTATACTCAATTTACACATGTATACTTTATACTTTAGTATTTAATATATATTTTTAATGTAACTATGTCATTTTTAATTAAGTTTTGTATGTAGTATGATATTTTAGGTTATACAAAGGACATTTGTTCTATCAAATTGTAGTTTTTACATTCAAGTTTTGTAAATGTTTTCGCTTTAAAAATCAATTAGGGAGATTCAATTAGTGCAATTTGATTGTAGAGCGTTATATAAACAGGTGGTTTTGTGGTATGACATTTTATCTGAAGAAGTCAGTTATTCATACTGACGAAAACATTGTGATTTTACAATATTAATGTTTATATTGAACTATTTCAGTGGTTGCGGTCTCTCCCTTATCTGGTTTTTGGATTTGTGAGTTTTGCTATATACCAGTAGAGTCTCTGGTGGTGATTTTCTGTATTACATCTATGGTGACATTCAACTCAGATTTATAGAGTACAGCTACCCCACCCACCTTCCTGGAAGCACGATCCAGCCTGTGTATGTTGTACCCAGGTGGTAACACTTCATTGCCTGTAATGTTAGGATTTAACCAGGTTTCAGATAGAGAATCTCAGGGACAGCCAGAAGTGCATGCAATTCATGTACCTTGTTATTAATGCTTCTAATATTGAAATGACAGGCTAGGAGAGAGTTAGTTGGCCTATTAATTGTAGGTTTGTAGCTTAGATTGCAAGTAGAGGGGGTATTTGTATCTGAAGTGGGTGGGTCAGGGTTGGGGTGAATATTATCGCCACCAATTATTAGGTTAAGTCTATACTTGGTAATGAACTTCAGGAATTTGTTTATTAGTTTGTGGTAGTGTTTGGATCTAGAGCTAATGTGCCTTGGGTTGAGATGTTGACAGACTGAACAAGATGTTGGATAGGACCTGGTACTGTATGTATGGATGAAGGTGGGAGGATTTACAGCTAGGGTGATAGTATGGCCTTTCGGGACCTGAAATCCCGTGAGAAACTGGTTTTCATACAAGGTAAGGAGGTATGGTGCGAACAAGAGGGGTAGTAAAGAGGAGTATATCATTATTTGTGATTCAGCTAGTGAGTTAAGGAACTGTTTTACCTGGTGATGCAACACCAGAAGATGGAGTGGAGAGGTAAAGGTACTGGAAGGGTGATGGGAGAATGCCAGATGAAAGCTAATAGGTGCTATTAAAATGTAGGTAGAAGAATGGGTGTGGGAGGAATTATCCCAGATGAAAGCAGACAGGATCTAGAAAGTGGGGGAGTGGCTATAGTACTTTAAATTTAGAGGCACTGGGGGCGTGAGGGAATTGGGGGCAGGGAGGGTAGCGAAGAGAGCCCGGCGAGCAGGCAAAGTAGGCTATTGCAGTTTACAAGGTTCCCTAAAGTGTCCTAAAGCAATAAGGTAAGTATTATAGCTCTTAATGTAACAGTCAATTTACTTAAGTTACAGGGGAAGGAGGCAAACACTCAAGAAGAAAAAAGAGCACTATGGCTGACCAAAATGGTGACCTGCTTAATTACACAGCAAAGTAAGTGAAAGCTTAACAAATGCTTTTTGTGTGCAACCTACTCTGCTTAAATGCTGAGAGACACTGATTTTGTTATGGTGACCAACTGCAGTCCTGTAGACTCCGTTTTGTAGGTAAATGTAGAGTTCAATCTGCTTAAATGCTGAGAGAAACTGATTTTGCAGTCCTGTAGACTCCATTTTGTAGGTAAATGTAGAGTTCAAACTAAGTCACACCAGGTCAGCCAAGGGGGGAAGAGAGAGGGAAATCCTAAGCACCTAGATTTGAAAATGAATAGTTTTGCCAAGAATTCTAGAATGGAAGCTACTGGGGCAGAAAAAGGATCAATATTATTCGAAGCCCATGAAGAAAATGTTTTCCATTTGCTTGTATATATCTTTCTCATTTGAAGCCTTATGAGAAGAAATAAGGATTTGTTTTACTGAAGAAGAAAGGTTAGGGATCCTGACTATGGTTGGAATCGGAGCAGCCAAGCTGCCAACTTGAGGGATTGAAGACAGGGATGGACCATTCCAGATGCACGAGTCAGAAGGTCCGGAACTGGATCCAAAATCCAAGGCTCCACCCAAAGATGAGGCCACAGGAAGGGGAATCAGATTTGACAAGGCCAGTATGGGGCGATGAGTATCAAGTCCCTTCCCAAGTAACTGGCTTTCTGAAGAATCTTGGGTATCAATGGAAAGGGAGGAAAGGTATAAAGGAGACCCGAGAGCCAATCGTGTACAAGTGCATCCCTTGGTGACTCCACCAGAGGGGGATAAGGGCAAAGTAGCTGCTGGATTTGGCATTCATGGATGTGGCAAAAAGATTCCAGCAAGGCTGGCCCCATTTGCAGAAAAATCTTTTCCGCTACTTCTTGTTTTAGGGACCACTAGTGAGGCATCAGAATCGCTCTGCTGAATCTGTCTGCTATCATGTTGGATTTCCCTGGGATGCGTATTACTATCATAAAGCGCTGGGAGGAGGTCACCCACGGCTATACTCTCAAGGCCTCCCAGCAAAGGGAGTAAGATTTGGTTCCTCCTTGTTTATGTACCATACCACAGACATGTTGTCTATCTGTACTGCAACAGCTCCCAGTGGAAGAGAGTCTTGGAATGCTTGCAATGCCAGAAGCACCGCTCTCATCTCTTGGACACTGATGTGAAAATGGGCCTCATGATCCTGCCAAGTGCCTTGGACTGTCTTTCCCAGATAACCCCCCCCCCCCCCATCTGAGAAGCATCCATGGTCACTGTGGCTAATGGTTGGGGAAGTACAAATGTTCGACTTAGCATCACCTGAGTGGAGTACAGCCACCAATGAAGGTCTTTTTTGCAAGATTCCATTATCAATATCTTGTGGGACATAGGTACTTCCTGAATTGATCACTGAGTGGACAGTAGCCACTGGAGAATTCTCATGTGCATACGTGCTATTGGGATCAAGGTTATTGCTCCTGCCATGGTCCCCATGATTTTCAGGATGGTCCTTGCTTGAACTCTTTTCTTGGAAAGAAGATTTAGGACTTGTATCTAGTTCCTATAAAACAATACCCTGAGAGGACAGCAAGGCAGATTTTTCGTAGTTTATTGTGATCCCTAACTGAGAGCAGAGATGCAAGGTGGAGTCTCTCGCTTTTGTTAGTAGATGCTCGGTGGTGGCAGTTAGCAGCCAGTCATCTAGGTATGAAAACACACGGAATCCTTGGCGTCTCAAGTGAGCCCCGACTACTGCCATACACTTGGTGAACACTCTAGAGGCTGTAGTGAGGGCAAAAGGCCCGAAACTGGTAATGGCTGACTCCCAGCCGAAAGCGCATGTGTCTCCTGGACCGCCTGTCCATTTTTATGTGGTAGTACGCATCCTGGAGGTCTATCGAGCACATTCAATTGTCTTGTCAAAGAACGGGAATATTGACTGCAGTGTTATCATCCGGAACTTGGCCTTTCTTACTGATTTGTTTAGGTTGCCGAGATCCAGAATTGGTCTCCAGTCCTTTGTTTTCTTTTCTTTTTTTTTTTTTTTTGGAACTAAAAAGAACCTTGAGTAAGTTTCGGATCCTATTTATTCTGCGGGGACTGTTTGGATGACTCCTGTCTAGCAACTTTTGAATTTCTAGAGGTGCCTGTTTCCTTTGACTGGGTGGGACGTCCAAGGTCTTTTTTATATTTGGGAGGGGGAGTGAAAAGGATATAGCGTAACCTCTGGATATGATGCTTTGTACCCACTTGTCTTTTGTTACTGTCAGCCAGGCTACTGGGTACAAAGATAAACGGCCTCCGACTGCCTTCAGAGATGGATAGGCGGGCCTCCTTTCAGGAGCACTGAAAGGGCTTACCAAAAAGAGAGTCTCAGTCTCCCTGATTCTGCAGACCCCCCCCCCCTCTGCTGCATGTTCGGCATCTTCCATTAGTAGTTCCCCCTCTGCCCCTGGGGGGAAGAATCGCCATGTGTGTCCTGGAAAGCTCTCTGGGATTTTCAAAACCACATTTTCCCTCTACCTTTCTGACCTTTGGGGCAAAGTCTGATAGGTAGGGAAATATGGACTCCTACAGCAGAGACAGTCTTTACTTCCTGTTCACACCTGGTTAGTGTGTCCTTGAATTTAGGCCCAACAAGGGCAAGCCATCAAATGGGGACTCACAAAGGAAGATTTAAAGGGTTCTGCAAAGTCACACAAGTGCATCCAGGAATGTCTCCTTAAGGAAATTCCTGAACCCACTGCTCTGCTCGCTCCATCCGCTGCATAAGAAATCAGTCTCATGGAGGAGTTGACCACAGAACTTAAGGTAAAGAACTGAAAGAAATCTTTTTCTGACACCCCTTCAGCTACTGAACCTGGGGAGAGTGTCTCCTAGCTCTTTCAGTTGATCTCTCTGTAACCTTGTGAAATGAGTCAGGTAATTCAGCAACCTAAGAGCAAAGGTCGCTGAAGAGAAAATGTGCTTTCCATATCTGTCCATCATGTGAGACTCCTTGTTCAGTGGATGGACAGAAGAAGTCTCTGAAAGTTCTTTCTTGGTGGCTGTTGCCACCACCATAGCATCTACCAGGACTCCCTTTGTTATAAACTTTTTGTCTGATGGGGAGGTAATGAACTTATTTGGCCTCTGAGGAACTGGTTCTACAGAATCTGGAGACTGCCACGCCTTTCAAGAAACTAAATCCATAAGTTCATCGAAAGGTGGAGACACCCAAGTGGAGGAAGGGGGAGATCCAAAAGCCTTCAGGCACACAGACTCCTCCACTGAAGGGTCGGTGGACTTCCAGCCACCCCTTTGTTTAAATATTTCCCAAGATGTCTCAAAAGGAGTCACCATCAGGAGGCAACCATGGGGACCCTTCAGCATCATCGAGGTCCGCATCCAAAGTGACAGACTCCTCTGAGGAATCTAAATGCTTCCTCTTACATAACCTCTTCTGAGGGACGTCTTCAGAGGGGTACGAAGAGAGGGGGACTCCCTGTGGGGCATCCTGAGGCTTAGGATCACCGCGTCCTTGTGGATGCAAGGGTAGAGAGACAGACACTAATGCCTTTGCAGGAGAAATGTCCAGACCTGAGAGTGGAGCTGCCTGTGAAGACAGCACTCTCATCACCTCGAAGGCCCCTCTCCCCTGATCTGAGGAACTGGAGGAAATCCCCGGAACCAAGGGGGATGGCTCTGAGGCTAATGTAAGAGCCGAGCTCACCTGAGCCGATGCCCCAAGAGGGAAGCTTGGATCTGACAACAATCCAATCCAACTCCCCTCCCCAGACCCGACTGGAAAGCATCAGCTCCAAGCCTCGAGTTCCGATTGAACCGAGGATGCAGGAGCAATGTTCAGATCCCATGATCCTGTGATAGCTCTCGGTTCAGACAGTTCCTCCAACATAAGCTCTGGACATTCTGGCTCCTAGGTCGGCTCAGAGGAGGCACTGCTACAGATAGGGAGTGTTTGGTTGGATCCGACGCCCTCATGGTTGGATCCGATAATAGTTTGGCGACTGCCAGTGTACTTAAGAGTCTCTGCACCACCCGATCCATATCATCATCAGACAGGCTCCTGGAAGATCGAGTCAAAGGGGCAGGAGAGGCTGAAGTAATGGTGACCTCAGAGTCGGAGATACCGGTTCCAATTCAGGGGACTGTCTCTGTAAATGAAATTCCGCTGGCACCGAGACTGATGGGGCCGAAGTGGAAGGCCTCTCGGAACTGACAGCCTTCTGATCCAGAGAGGATACTTCAGGCACTTTTTTAGGTAACTCCGACGGAGCGCTAGAAGATGAAGACCTCTTAGTAGACCTGTCAGACTTTGGAGAAGGTGACTGGACAGACTCTGAAGGACCCGAACCTTCTTGAATCTCTTCGGCGAAGGGGGTTTTCAAAAGGCCTCTTAAGATCAACTTGTTTTTGCATTCCATAAATGCCATATGGCTAAAAGAATGACAAATTGCACAGGACTATTGGTGATGAGTGGCTCCAAAACAATAGACACAAACTGTATGTGCCTGTCTGTAAGGGACATTTTTTGTCCAAATGTTTCACACTTTTTAAACCCGGAGGGTTTAGAATCCTTAGAAGACATAATTAGCACTAATCAAGAAAAGGAAAGGAAACATCCAACAATCAAACTATAGATATCCAAAAAACTTTTTTTTTTTAATAAACAACAGTAACACCAATAGTAAAAACTACTAATGAATTATTAAACCTAACTCTAATAGGGGGAAGGATGGCAGAGTCCTCTAACTTAAATGGGCTATGCCCTGAGGATGAGAAAAAGGAGGGGGGAATCCTCTAACTTAAACGGGTCTAGGTAGTTCTCCAAGTCAAATGAACTAGCCTGTAAGAATCACAAAAGGGAGCAAAGGAAAGCTCTCTAACTAAAACGGGCTGTTTGGTTTTAGTTTTAAGCTGGAATAAGGGAAGGAAGGCCTTACGGAAACACGACAGCCAACAACAGTTTAAAACAAAGCAGCGGAAAAAACACCAACAGTAAATCCAAGCGTTATCAAAGGTAAAACACACTAGAAAAGATATATAGAGAAAACAACACTTTTATTTTCAAAAAATAGCAGAAGAAATTGTACTTAGCCAGAGCCAGTGAGAACAGCACCCAATCTGTTTTAGCTGCAAATGAGATCTGGGGAGCTCTCCTGGTCCATGTTGGGATAGGGGATAGCCATGAGGTAGTGAAAGACCTCTAGCTGGTGTATAAGTCTGAATTGGATCCGAGGATCGGATCCAAACCCAACCTGCTAAGAATGAAGGCGAGATAGGACAACATCACATCTATACTTTTATACTACAAAGAGACTGGCAATCACGAGGGCCTTTTTGCAGAGCATACAACACTTAATGAGATTCAAATGTATTTCTTCCCTCCTGAATCTAAAGTAGATGGTCATGAATAGGGTAAGTTGCTACAATGTGAGAATTACTGACTTGCCTGAAAGCACTGAAAATGGAGACCCTGTGATGTTCACTATTACTGTAGCTTAGCAGTGAAAATACCACCAACTGTTGAACAAGCACACTGGGTAGCTTCCAAAGCTCCTCAATCCAACACAACCAGGCAGTCTTAACTATAAAGATTATGATTACATACTGTAAAAGGCAAGAGAGAGAGTGGTAGCAATATTCTGATGATAGGATGTTTGATGTGTTTTGACTCTTGATTACAGCAACCTACTACATCAGAATAGAAAAATGCTTATTCCTTATTTTTAAAAAAATGAAAGACACACTCTGTAACTCAGCTACGATCCCCTGGTCTCTTGCATGTCTCCCAGGGATCTACTTCAACAACATTTGAAAGGCCAATGGAAGTGGAAGCTTTTCTAACACAGCCTCCACAAAACAAATCAATTTACGCATCAGTGGTGACAGAGTTCATCAGCAACTGCAAGGAGATAAAAAGATAAGACAGCAGCTGCAACCACTAAGTCAAATCAAAGCACCTGAATTCAAACATAAAAATACTTAACTTTTACCTTATATAATCACTCTAAGGTACTCACAATCCTACAGGATAAAGAAAAATCTGAAGCAACATATATGAAGCTTTCTGCTCCAGTAATTCTCACCACAGTAGACCAATTTAAGGCGCTATATGACTCAAGAAAGCAATTAAGCACTATTAAGAATATTACACCCTCACCAGCAATGGTCTGTAATCAATAGCAGTATTAAGAATATTATTATTACTTAATCCTGTTGATGCTGTTCATAATTTTCTGTTAACATTAAGATTATTTTTTACTTTCATTTTTTCACTTATATAGGCATACAAAACAGTCTCAAGAGTTTTGTATATATATGCAACAGGTAAACCATAGCAGGCTGGCCTGACTGCTATCTCTTTCTTGCTCAAGTGTGCTGTAAAAAAAAAAAAAAAAAAAAATTGTGAAGCACATAGTGGTGGTCCTGGGCATCTCTAATTTCTCTCAGTTTAGGACATCTGTAGCCTGTTTTATTCTGGCAATAAATTGTGCATGCTATACGGTACTGAATGTATATATGAATGTACCTACTCTACATGTACGAGCAAGCTGGGAACTGCATGACCAGTCAGTTGGACTAATTAACTGGCACTGGCTTTTCTATTTCAGTTATTAAGCATGTTCATGCACATTTTATTAATATGTCTACTTTGATGAGTTAATAGGTTTGTGGTGCTATTATTTTACTATATATGTTTTTCAATAGGGATGTTGGTGCTGGCAAACTGGAAAGTGCTACATAATGTTTGATGGGATTAGAAAACAGTTTTGAAAGTTCATGCAAGTGTATATGTTATATTTCATTCAACTACAATTTCGCAATGTTTTCATTACCTTGTTGAATGTCTAAATATTTGTTGTGCACTAGTTCATTTATGAATCATCACATAATTGTGTTTATTCTTTACGTCTGTGATTAAGATCAATGGTTATTACAGGACGAAAATGTTTAGACGTATGAGAAAGGAAACTTAAGTACACTTGCCTTGTTTTTAATGTTTCTCTACAACCTAGGCTAGCACTTTTCTAGTATTTACCAGCCTATTATATTATTTTGGTTTAACATCAAACCTGATAATAGTACTTCTTTTGTTCTATAGAAGTGTTTAAGTTTTACACTCACCATAACAACAGATCTAAATGCTTGTGACTCATCTTCATCAACCACTAGGGCTGGAATGCCAACATTCAGTCTGCTTGGCACCAATAACACTTTCCCAGGCTTCAGTTCCTTTCCTGCATGCTGCCATTATCCTCCAGATCCATAACAGGCTGCTCAGAGCAGACCTCACACACCACACTCTCATACACCAACACTTCCCAAGAGGCCCCACCTGCCAGGCGGTGGATAGTGAGTAGGCATATGGAGGACGATGAATACAACCATTCACAGCTATCGTTATGATAAGTACATGTCTTTTGAATGTGACATGGTCTGGTTGATCCTCCTTATACTAGAGTACTCAGCAGACTTCCCTGGGTGACCTCATGAAAGGATACGCCAAATAATGGTGGCTTCAGAGGAGGACCGAGATCTGGAAAAATGTAACCACCTCAATACTTTGAGAAAGTGCTCAGAGAAACCTAAGCTGCAGCCACAAGTCATCTACTCAAGCATTCTTTAAAAAAAAGTTTGTGAGGTTGCAACAGCCACATCTTTATATACTCAATGTAACATTTTGTACCGTCAGTCAACCATCTAGACACAGTGGAATTGGAAACCTTCGTGTCCAGTTTGTTAGGAGTACAAAACAAACGAACAAAAACAAGTTGCAAATCCTTGCTAAAGCCATTACTCCTGTCTAGCTAAAAGTGTTAAAATGCCTGTGGACATCTATCCAGTGCAGCAGATACCAACCCTTTATTATTACAGCTGGGAAAACATACTGGTGATTACTAGATTGATTAAGATTAGCCTCCATTGCTACACTGGCATGAAAGTAGGATTAGTTTGCAGATTAACCATGTCTTTGTGGAACAGCAGGATGAACGGATTAATACACAAGACCTGAAGTTCAGAAACTCTTCTTGCAGAAGTTATGGCTACCAAGAAAACAGTTTGCCAGGAGAGAAATTTCAACTCTGCTCTAAAGGCTGTCTTGAAAGGTGGCAGAGTGAACTTCTTTGGGGCAAAATTCAGGTCTCTTGATGGGAGAGACCCCCCCAAGTGGAGGGCTAATAAGAAAGGTGCCCCTAAGAAGTGCTTTATAAACCTTCTCCAAGGAAGAATTCTGAAAGCCCTGATAACAACGAAAGAGAGCCATAAAGTGAACCCTGAAGGAAGCGTGGACTTATTAATCCAGAGTTGAAAAATAGCATAAGGTCATCAAGACTACAAAAAACAAAGCAAAAAAGGATACAACCATTTGCCAAGGTCTAAACCAAAAAAAAAACACATCCATTTGCTTTTTCCCTGGTACTGGGCTTCTTGCCAGTAATAAGGATGTTGGCTACCTTTTGAGACCAGAAAGGCTTGAGGTAGAAGAAATGGAAATGGGGTCTAAAAGGGTTAACATTCTAAAAATGGCAACTTTCAGAAAGTGTTGAGAAAAGAAAGATCCAAGTTCCTATATTCTAGAAACATCCTGGAATAAAAGCCTTTTCCCCTCTGGCAAGGAGGAATTGACTGAATATGCTCTGAGACAGAAAACCTTGAAGCAGAGGAGGAGGAACTGAGGGAACTGGCATGGCGGAGGTTGAGAGATACCTGAAAAGGACGGCAAGGACTTCCACAGCATTCTGCAACTCCTTTCTGTTACAGATAGAACACACTTGTCTCTTGTAATCTGTTGCCAAATGGTAAAGGTCAGAGACGGTCTTTGAGAGACAGGAAACTGGCCACAGGAGAGAGACAATACTCACAGGGAGACAGGTTTATCAGGAAAGGAAGATTTTCTGTCCCTTAGAATCATGAACTGTTTTCTCTGGAAATCTGCATTTGGAAATTCATTTAACCTTTTGAGGTCTCAACAGTGGAGGCAGGCATTAGGGCCAGATTATTTTGAAGTCTCATCAACAGCCCTGGTAGGGGCTGGACAACCGAGGTCTCATGCTTAAATATCTTCAACTTCTTTAGCAAAGGCTGAATGTCTTCAGGGGAAGATACCGAGGACATGGACCCTTCAGCATGATGTTTAATGCACGGATTCTCAAGACATATCCATAATGAAGACAGATGACTGCACAGGGACTTAGGGACGAATGCCTGGCAAACAGAGCACTTCTTAAGACTTTGTTCAGCATCTAAGCAAAAAAGGCACTTATCATGCCAGTCCTTATGGGGAAATCTGTTTCTCAAAATCACATTTCCCTTTTCTGGATGACATGTACCTAAAGTAAACAGGGCTAGAGAAAAGGAAGGGCCCCAATGGGCTATTTATCTGCCTAATGGCTAGGTAGTCAGCACCCCCACACCCCCTGCTACTTAAATATACCAACTCAGAGATCGCACTACAGTGAAGAGAATGGTAAAGTTCCAGCTCCACACAGTACAGCGATCTCCACTGACAAGTTTTGATATTTCAAAACCTCAATCCTCTGGTCTACGGTAATCAGAGGTTCAATGTTTTGAAATTTTGAAATTTGGTAGTGGACCCGTAGGACCTACATCTGATTTGCACTGTATGGAAGGGCTCAGGCTTTGGTATACTGGCCGGACATATGGCTACCCTATATCTCAACAGTAAGGAATATTACTACAGTGATTAAGGAAGGACATCTTTTGTTCTTGTGCAAATGGGTTTAGGCCACTTAAATCTAAAATAAGCCTGAGGTCCTTCGTCTCTTTTTTTGGTGCCAAAACGAACCTAGAGTAGAGGTCAGCCCTCTTTGGTCTGGTGGGATTCCTGGGTGGCTCACTTTCAAAGAAAGTTTGCTAATGGTTGGCTACTTGTAGCAATTAATGGAACAATCTGTACAGGCAGCACAGTTACTGATTATGCTATTTGAATTATCCCACACATGCCTCTAGTCTGATAACAAGGCACACTTGAAAAAAAAAGGAATCATTAAGAAAGAGATTAAAGGCACCTTCAAGTTTTACAGTTCAGATTATGGTCAGGGTTAGAGTTTCAGGATAAGAGATCGGAATAAAGTTTTAGAGTTACAGTTAGGTATAAAGTTTTACAGTTAAGGTTAGAGTTTAAAGTAAGGGCTAGCTAGAGTTTTAAGATTAGGGCTGCAGTTAGTGGTTTAGATTTGCAGTCTGGCATTTAAGGCTAAGGTACGTATGTTATGTAACATAATACTACTACATGAACTTAGTTATTTACATTACATTTCCTAGGGGGGAGCACAATAATAAAACATACCACTTTTGTTTTCATTTCATACTAATTCACATCAGCAGGCATAGCTTATTCATCCTGTTCAGAAAGAACAAACCATATAAACAAGCTATGCCTTGTTACTACAAGTAACCAGCACTGCCCTCTTTTGAATGGAGTAGGATGCGTGGGGGGGTGAAGGGGATCGGATCACTTCTTGATATAATGACCAATATCCTTTCGTCATACCCGATAGCCTCCCACACTGGATGGGGGTGGGAGAGTTGACCCTTACAACTGCCTCCACAATGCAGAAGCTCAGGAAGTTTCTAGGATGACTGTTGCTGCCCTCACAACGGGGAAAGTACAGTTGTGTACACTTATCATAAATGCAGATGTTCGAGTGTATTCACTGTTGCAGTCATTACATTTGGGTAATCTGCTGACAGGTTGCCCTCAGTCGGCCTGAATTCCAAAGTCTTGGGTACTGCGTCAGTTGCTGTCTCCTCTGTTTAAGTAGAATCTTAGTTGTCTGTGTACGTCCAAGGAATGCAGAATCCGCTCCCCCTTGTTCTGCGGATTTGGATAAAAAGTTGGCAGGTGAATAGTTTGGCTAAGAGCCACACTGGAAATCACCTTAGGCATAAAAGAAGGATTGGTCCTGAGGGACACTCTGTCTGGGTAAAATATGAAGGCTCCACGGCCATGAGGGCCTGTAGCTCTGAAACCCTTTTTGCTGAAGTGATTGCCAGGAGCAAAGCTGTTTTCCATGATAAAAACTTTATATCTGCAGTAGCAGCTGGTTCAAATGGAGGCAGGGTGAGCTTTTCCAACACAAAATTTAGGTCCCATGCAGGAATTGGTGATCTTCTGGGAGGCCTTAAATTTTGGCCCCTCTAAGATACTGTTTTTGCAAAGGGTGAGAAAAGATTGGTGGCTCTGTACTGTAATGAGCCAAGATGGCAGAGGCATGGATTTTTACTGATGAAAAAGATAGGCCTTTGTCAAGCATCTCAGTCAAGTATTGTAAAATCTGAGGAATATTTGGCTTTGCTGTGTCAGTTCCTTGTGCTTGGTTCCAAGCACAGAATCTCTTCCATTTATCAGCATAAGATTTTCTAGTACTAGGCCTTCTGGCTTCCAAAATGACATCCATCACAGATTTACTGAGAGGTGTTGTTTGAATAACTACATGATCAGCCATGCTGGCAGGTTCAGTGTTTGGAGCTGATTGTGCAGGATCTGATTGTTTTGCTGAGACAGTAAATGAGGTATTTTAGGCAAGTACCAAGCTGGGAGTTGAGACATATTCCTTAGGATTGGATACCAGTGTTGGCGGGGCCAGTCCGGGGCAATTAGAATCATTTTTGGGTTTTTTTTGTCTGACCTATAATTGGACCTTGAGAAGAAGAGGCAGAGGAGGAAAGGTTTAAACTGATAAGTTTTTCCAACTGAAGGACAGGGCATCCACTTTCCATGCTTGTCTGTGATAAGTCCTTGTGCAGAATTTTTCCAGTTGATAATTCCGAGGAGAGGCAAATAGATCTATGTCTGGGGTCCCCCATTTCTTTGTTATCATGCTGAAGACTTGTGGATCCAGTTTCCACTCATGAGGGTCCATAAGGTTTCTGCTTAGGTTGTCTGCCAAAGTATTTTGTTTTCCTGACAGGAATTGAGCTTGATGATGTACTTGGTAAGCCAAGGCTGTGTCCCACAATGCCATGGCTAGTCTGCAAAGGGGGTATGAGTGTGTGCCCCCCTGCTTGTTTATGTACCACATAACCATGGTGTTGTCCGTCTTTATCAGTAGTTGTCCTGGATGAAGTAAGTCCTTGAAGGCTGTAAGGGCATTCTGAACAGCTAACATCTCTTTCTGGTTGATATGCAGATGCATTTGTTTTGGGGTCCATATGCCCTGAATGCATCTCCCTGCCAGGTGGGCCCCCCATGCATAGTCTGATGCATCTGTAGTTAAGGATTGGCTGGCAGGGGTAGAGTGAAAGACCGTCCCATGTTCTGGTGACATGTCTCTGTCCACCAAAGAAACTCCTGTTGTAGGCGGGGAATGACAGGAATCCTTGTTTCCAGACTGTGACAATGTTGACTCCATAATTTTTTAGGTACCACTGTAGTTTCCTCATATGCAGTCTTGTATATGGAATCAGTAGAATGCAGGATGCCATGAACCCCAAAGCCTGCAGAATTTGTCTTGCAGATAACTGTGTTTTTGTTGCCATCTGTTTGAAGTAAATAGTCAGTTGCCTTTGTTTGTCTGGCGTGAGGAAAGCCATCTGGGCAGTTGTATTCAAGCTTGCACCCAGGAATGTTATCTTTTGAGAGGGTACCAGTTGTGATTTCTTTTTGTTTATTGTGTACCCTAGGCATGTTAGAAGCCTTTTCACAAACGCCAGATGCTGATGAAGAATGTCCTTGTTTTCTGTTTGAATGAGATAGTCGTCCAAGTTAAGGATAGATTTGTATACTTCTTTGTCTGCAAAGTGCAATTACTGGTGCCAGGCACTTTGTAAAGACCCTGGGCACAGTAGATAAGCCAAAGGGCAGTGCAGACAATTGGTAATGCATGAAGCCAACCTTGAAACGGAGGTATCTTCTGTATGATTCCCTTATTGGGATATGCAGGTATGCCTCTTTTAAGTCTAAAGTCACTAGCCATGCGTTCTTGCCCAGCATGGGCAGAAGCTGCTGCAAAGTTAGTATTTTGAATTTTGGAATGTCCAAGAATGTGTTCAAAATTGATAAATCCAGTATTGGGCGCCAGGCCTTGTCTTTTCTGGGTACCAAGAACAGTCTTGAGTAAAACCCTTGTCCTTTTTCCTGTTCTGGCACTGGTTGAATAGCCCCCATATCCATGAGGGACGTAACTTGTTTCTGTGCCTCTGCCCATTGATTTTTTGGCAGATCTAGCCAACCGTTTGGAATTGTCAGTGTGTGGAAATGAAATCTGTATCCCTGGGATACTATGTTTAATACCCATTTGTCCTGGGTTATTAACTGCCAATTTTGAGCATAAAATGCTAATTTTCCCCCTAAGGGAGCTGCCAAAAGATAAGTGCTTGGTAATGGCAGAGGGAAGTCATTGAGACTGTTTACTGTAGGGTTGCGCTTTATTTCCTCCAGGTTTGGAGGTAGAGGCACCCCATTGCTTTGACCTGTAAGAATCCTGTGACTGGTATCTAGAGCCTTTAGGGTGCCTGGATTTGCCTCGTGAAGCTCTGTCGGACACAGGAAAGGACCAATTTTTTATAGGCCAGTGTCTAATGAATCTTGCTGGCTGCACTTGTAAGAAGTCTTTTACAGTTTGCATAGACTTAGCTTTGTCTTCCATTTTCTTTAAAACCTCTTCTGCCTTAACACCAAGCAGAGTATCATGCTGTAAAGGTGCATCCAGCAATTTAGCTTTAACATGATCAGGCAAATTTTGCTCTTTTAGCCAGGCATGCCTCCTAATCACAGATCAGTAACTGCGGCCCTGTAGGAGGCCTCTAAGGAATCAAAATTACATTGCAAAGTATGCTTTCCAACTTGTTCTGCTGCATGCAATAATTCCTGTAATTCTTTATTTTCTACACATTCAGAAATCAACATCATTTTCTGTTTCAGTAATCCCATAACACGCTGTTGATATTTAAGCATATGAAACTGGAAGTTTAAGGCCCTAATTGCCAAGATTGCAGATGTATAAACCTTCTTTCCCCATCTATCCAGCACCCTGGAATCTCTATCAGAGGGGGTAGGGTTTTTAGCTGTTGTGGCCTTTACACCTTTGGGACCCTGTGAGATAGTTTCAGGGTCAGCAGCAGGGTTTTTAAATAAAAATTTGTGTGAATCAGGAACCCTGTAATATCTGTCTGGCTTGCTAGGAGCTGGAGGTAAGGAGTCTGGAGTCAAGCTTGACTCCGAAAACACATCACCAACAATGTCTAAGACAGGAGGTATGGCTAAAGGCCTATGCTGAGGGAGAAGAAGGAAATCCCTAAGCCTCGTTTTTGATTCTGAGAAATCTTGACTCTCCCAATGAAAATGCTCCTTCAAAGTACGCAAGGTTTCTCCAAAGGAATAATCTTCAGGAGGAGATGCTGATGGGATGGATTCCTCTGCATCAGAATCCTCATAGGGTGGTATGGAAAATTCCTGATCAGAAGAGGAATCAGAAGAAATAGAAACCTGATCTGAAGATTCATAATCAGTGTCTTGCCTAGGCCTCTTATCAGGAGGGGGTTGGGAACCCCTGATCAAGGTAATTAGGTCTTCAGCCATTTTGATCATCTGTTTTTTGGGCATAGAGGCCTGAGCATGTGGCTCATGCGTCCGTTTTTTAGCTTTAGAAGTTGCCGGCAAACTGGCGACTGGCTTAGGGGAAGCTTCGTTGTCGGTTTTGGACCTCAATGGTCTGTCTCTGTCCTTTTCTTTGTGTTTTTTGTGAACTCCGGTAGTCGGACTGCTATCCAACGACATTTCAGGGTAGTTAAATCTGTTTCCAAAATATTTTGAAGCAAAGATATATCGACGATTAATAGTGCGTTGGTTAAATCTAGCACAAAACCGACAGCAAGGCACGTTATGATCTGGGCCCAGGCAAGGAATACAGTACAAATGGAAATCCTTATGAGGTATTTGCTTCCCACAAGTAATGCAATTATTAACTTTTACTGACATCGGTATGGAGCAAGAAAATGTTTCCCCAATGGAGTACTTAGCTTTAAGTGAAGACTTCAATTCTGAAACTCGAATTCGAAAATTTCAGGAGTCGGCCGACTGGCACTTGCGAACTGCTTCTGCTTCGGGCACCGCGCGGCAAGAAAGACTAAAGAAAATGGTGTCGGCTGTCGGTTTTATACCCCTGACAACCTGAAGTCATGGAAGAGGAGACAGCAAGTGACGCAGGACCCAAGACTTTGGATTTCACGCCGACTGAGGGCAACCTGTCAGCAGATTACCCAAATGTAATGACTGCAACAGTGAAACACGAAGAACATCTGAAAAATCCCTTTCTTGGATAAGAATATCTACCATTTGTTTGGCATTCAGTACCGAAACCACCACACCAACAGTTAGTTCTTCCCTGGCTACTGTTTTTCTTGATCTTTCCATAACAAAAGTACTGCTGTGTATAAATTTATTCCACTATTCAGTGAATGTTGACAAGCAAGAGTGAGATTCAAACTGCTGTACCCAGCTAGCTTCAAAATATTCTTTCCTGGACAGACATCATCATTTTTTTCATGCAATACATGCTAAGGAGGAAATACGAAAGTCTGTCCAACAAAAAGTGAGTTGCAATACAGGAGAAGATTCTGCTTTTTAATCTTTTGGTAATAAAGACCACAGACTGTGCCAGTGAAACTTTTTCGAATGTTTAAAATGAAAATGTTTGAGAGAAGGAAAAAAAGCACAAGAGTTGACTAGAAGAAGTGAGAGTACATTGCAAATGAAGCAGAGACAGAATTTGGGAGATGGACAGGAATAAAACCAGTAACTTGGAAAATGACAGATGTGGGATTATAAAGCAATAATTATATTTGTAAAACATAACAGAAAAAGAAAATCTGGAAATATTGTACTTTTGTGGACCTTGTGATACTTGTATGAGACTCTAAAGCATAAGCTCTTCTTCATGTCATTAATGTTTGGAAAAATGCTTAGGAGACAGGAAGAGGAGGGAATTAGTTAACTCTAAGTAAAACATTCTTTTCTTATTAGTAATATTTTATAGTGCATGATATTCTTTGCATGATATAAAGTTCTCTCTGTTATTCTTAAGTGTAATGGAGATACTAATGTAAATAGGAGCTCCTGTTTTTTTCCTTCTCACTGTCTCCTTGTCCAGTTTTTAAAAAAATGTAGGCATTGCAATGTATAAAAGGAGGATGACAAAAGAAAAAATGATGTACTTTTTTTTCATTGTTGCATAGGGGAATGAAGGCCCTTAGACTGATCTAGTAAAAAAGTTTTAACAGAAAGCAAGTAATTGAAAAAGAACATTGATTATTATAAAGCTTTTTCTAGTAAATGAATGTATGTTTAGTCTCTGGTCCTCATGTCTCCATGAAGACAATTTCATAAGGCGAAATGGCTAGGAGATAATGTTTTATGAAAGCATTCAAGTGTTTTCCCAGCTGGGAGAGCTAAAAAGATAAGACAAAACCAGACAGCACATAGTAGAATTACAGGCTGCACCATGTGTCTTAGTATGGATAACCTTTCTTTTAGGTTAACTCAAGTCTATGAGCATGGCTATCTGTTTGGGACACTCGTCACTTGTTCCTATTAGGAGACTAAAACCTCAACATTTGAAGATGTATATAATTTTCTGTGTTAGTATTAAGTTAATAGTTTTAAGGGGTATTGAGGGTATTTTTTTTTTTTGAGGGCTTTCAATAAAAAAGGTTTTGTAAGATGTGACATGGGCTCAAATGGATATGACAAGAAACAACTATATAAAAGATCAATCTGCCAAACAGTGTATGCATGTAACACAAAAGCTGGAATGAGGCATTTAACAAAAAAGCTGTTAAATGTAAAATGTGGGATTTATAACTTTTTAACACAATGATGCTTTCTGTAATGTCTTTAAATGTCAATGATCTCACAAATAAATACAAAAAAGAAAGAGTAGTGAACTATATTGAAAAATGTAGAGTGGAAATATCTAAGCTACAAGAGACACACTTGGAAAGAACTGAACATGTGAATTTGATAAAGAAAGGTTTTCCGGATGGTTATTCAGCGGAATACCTGGAGCACAGGAAAAAAGGAGTAATAATATTAATTGCAGGGGGAGCTCCAATAGTGATAGAAGAGGATAAAAAAGATAATAATGGTAGATTTGTAGTACTAAGGGGCTACTGGGAGGAGAGGAGGATTGCACTGGTCTGTATTTATATTCCACCTACAACTGCTATAATGAAGCTTAAGAAAATTCTGGGAGAAATATCAGCTTTCAGCAAGGAATATTACTTACAATTTGCGACTGGAACTTGATTTGCAGCAGTGAAGATGTACCTTGGGGGCCCAGAAGGGAAAAATATAACAAAGGAGGGTTGATTTTTGAAGACATTTATGAAAATAGTTGGCATGGAAGAAGTGAATTCAGTACTAGGAATTCAGAGTGAATTTACATATTTATTCCTCAAAATACAAACACTGGGCTAGGCTAGACAGAATTTACATTTCAAAGGAACATGTGCATTTAATTGAAAATCTTGATACACACCCAATAACTATTTCAGATCATAACCCAATAATAACTAAAATAAAAATACAGGGTAATTAAATAACAATGAGACACTGGCACTTTCCCACCAATTGGTTGAAAAGAGAGTCATTTAAGGAATGGATAGGGAAATTATGCAAGAGCTATTAGAGAATATAGAAATTTCTTCTAAAATATAGCTAAGAATTAACAAGAATTATTTACAGGGACTGACAAATGTTAAAGTATTGCAAAATTGGGGCAATCTCACAGAACAAGAAGAGGAGCAACTGCAGAATGCTTAACAGAAAATAAGGAAATACCTTGATAATATGCATGAGTTTAGAAAGATTGCTGTTAAGCAACTGTTATTTAATAATAGCTCTAGAGCACAAAAACATTTAACACAATGACTTATGCAACAGAAAGTACAAAGGACTGTCGCCAAGCTCAGTGAGCCTATAATAAGGAAAATAACAAGAGATCCTTTAGAGGTATTAGAAATATTTCAGAAGTTCTATAAAAATCTGTATAAAGCAAAGAAATACGGAATTCAAGAAAAGGTACAAATGGAAGTGTTTAAGGAAGAATTAAATATGCCAATGTTAGAGATAGATGTGGCTCAGTTACAAACAGCTAGGACAGGAGGAGATGAGATAATAATGGTGGGGTATAACCAATCAACAGGAAAATCCCCAAGAATAGATGGTATTCCTGTGGAAGTATGGTCACTAGGAGGGAAAACAAATGATAAAGATCTGGAAGACTTAACTGTATTTTAAGAGGAGGAGAAGTACCAAGATCCTGGAAGAAAGCAGTGGTAGCTGTAATAATTAAAGAGGGTAAAGACCCATCAGATCCAGCTTCATACAGGCCCATTTCAATACTAAACCATGATTATGACAGAGTAAACTCGGACTTCACGAGCAGGGCAATGGAAGCATTTGCATTCCCTGATAAAATTATAAGGTCGATTAGGAGGTGTCATCTTTTCCCTTTGTTATTTGCATTATATTTAGAACCACAGGCAAAGAAACTAAGGGACTCAGAAATTCAATGATATAACTGGCATGGTAGTCAAGAAAAGCTGGCTCTATTTGCAGATGATATTATTTTATACAGAACTTCAATGATATAATTGGCATGGTAGTCAAGAAAAGCTGGCTCTATTTGCAGATGACATTATTTTATACTTGATAAAAACCAGAAAAGGGCATTTCAGTGTTGTGGAACATTTTGAGATAGTTTCAGATCTTTTGGGATACAACATTAATGAAGCTGAAACAAAGGCAACAGCAGTAAATGATGTACCCACACACAAACTGGGTCAGCAATATTCATATTTGTGTGGACATAAAATTAAGTATTTAGAGGAATATGGATTAAAGATGATTCAGGTGTGGCAGCCAAGGACATGTGAGAAGAGACTTTACAAAAGATAATACAAAACTGAGAAATTGGAAGCTCTGTTACATGGATATGGATAGTAAGATACAAGCAGTTAAAGGGTTTTAGTCTGTTAGCCTTATATAGAGGTCAGGCATACTTTTTTATCAAGCAGAGGAGAAGTTACGGATAACAATTAATAAACAGCTGAAGTATTTTATCTGGGAGAGGAAGACGGCAAGAGTCAAGTGGGATAAGCTGATTCTTCCAACATAACATGGCGGATTCGGATTACCCGATTTGAAGGAGTATTCCAGAGCTACACAGGTAAGGCTCCTAAATATAGGCAAGCAAAAACCTATAATTCAAAGTGGAAAGGGATGATGATGAAATGGGGGAAGCTCAAGAAACAAGGACAGACTGGGATTTTGGATGCAGATCCTTAAGGTGAATAACAATAATCATAAAAAATATCATATTCTTAAAGTAGCTGAAAGTATTCTAAGAACTAAGCTAACATGGGAATGGAGAAAGGAGACTCTGCCCATAAGGATGACTGCAATTAAGGACACAGACAATATGCAAGAGGGAGCTGGGTCTTATTGGATAAAACTGGCAAAGGAACCAAGATATTTGGAGCAAATAACTAGGGAGGGAAAGGTAATAGAATTTATTTGGACTGTAGGTTAGAGATTGCCTTCCCTATCAATGACTGATATCAGAGTATAGGCAAAGAGAAAGAAATAGTGGGGTACTAAATGAAAGACCAGTGCTGGTAGAATTTTTAGTAGAATCTAGAAAAGAAGCTGTTGTTAAAAAGGAATAATTAGTAGAACATATAAAATATTGCATAATAACTATAAGAATCGGTCAGAAAGGATTGGGAAGAGAGATTGGATAAACAATTCACAATGAAACATGGGGGGATATATGTATGTCTCCTAAACATGCAACAAAATCTAGAAGATTACGGATTTTTGCTTGGAACTGTTCACATAGGTATTTTTATACCCCAAGTACACTCCAGAGAATTTTTTCCTCTGGTAGATAGCAAATATTGGAGGTGTGACGAGGAAGAAAGAGATAATTGGGAACATATTTTCTGGGAATGTAATGAGTTGGCAGACTTTAAAGATTCCCTGCAGACTATTCTACTGGAGATACTGGGTGAGCAAATTGGTGCATCTAGGGAAATTATTTTTCTGAGCTATGATACAGAATCAGAATTGCCTAGACATAGTAAGGCCTTGCTGAGTCCATTTATGGTGGCTGCCAAAAAAGCAATTACTAGAAAATGAAAATCAAAGTCTAAACTAACTGCACTAGAAATAGAGAATATAGTAACAGAGATAAAACAACTGAAATCGGAATCTTTAGAAAAGCTACGGGTAGGATCAAATTACATAGGAAAAAATTTGAATTGTGGGAACAATACATACAGGGGAGGAATGAGGTTTAAAAGAAGGCAGGATATTAATTAGATATGTAATGTTTGACTGACAATGATTGGGTTGATTATAAGTGATGCATAATGTTTCCAGCTAAAAATATGTCAATATGATTTGTGATGTATAATGCTTGAAACTCAGATTATGTCAATATAGCTTGTTTTTATTTATGTAAATGCATGATTGTATATGGCATATGTGATAATTTAATAAAGATGTTTCTTCTTTAAAAATACTTCTGTGTGGGCTCTTTTGTGCCCCGGAGAAGGGGTAATGTGGATCCATGAACTTTATACCAACAGTTGTGAGGACTTTCTCATTTTCCTTGTCCACCAGTTTTGCCTAAAAGTGCAGCCAAAAAAAAAAAAAACGCACAGAGCCACTGAGTGGGGCATTCAAGGAGGATGCCTAAAATTCTAAGTGGTGACTTTCAAAACCATCTAGCTGTCAGACACCTTCTTCAGAGATCTGGACATGTTCATAATATTAAACGTTATACATCACATATATATTTTTATACAATCATCATCAATCTGACATTATATAAATGGATCAACTCCTGCCTTCCTTAAACCTCACTCTTCATCCAAAACATAATTCTGCATGTACTGTTCCCACAGTTTGTGTAATTTGTTCCTACCCTTTTCTAAAGATCCCCCTTCTAGTTCTTTTATCTCTGTTACAATATTCAATAATTCAAGTACAGTTCGTTTAGACTTCAATTTCCATTTTCTAGTAATTGTTTTTTTGGCAGCCACCAGAAATAAACTTAACAAGGCCTTACTATGTCTAGACAATTATGATCCAGTATCCTAGCTCAAAAAATATTTCTTTAGTTACACCCACTTGTTCTCCCAATATTTCTGACAGAGTACTCTGTAGCCAATTTTTAAAGTCTGCCAACTCTTTACACTTCCAAAACATATGTTCTCAGCTATCTCTTTCTTCTTTGGCACACCTCCAACATTTGCCATCTACTTGAGGAAAAATTCTTTGGAGTTTGCTTCGGGTATAAAATACCTATGCAAATACTTCCAAGCAAAAATCCTAAATCATCTTGAATTTGTTGCAAATTTGGGAGTCATACATTGGTCCTCCCAATGTTTCCTTGTGAATTGCTTTTTCAATCTCCCTTCCCAGTCTTTTCTAACCTCCTCTAATTGATTCCTATTTAGCATGCACTATTTTATATACCCTACTAACTATCCATTTTTTAACATCAGTTTCTGTTCTAGGTTCAACTAAAAACTTTACTTACACCTAGCAATAGAAAAGGAGATCTGAGGAATAAAACAGAATGTAAAGAGATGAAGTGGACTGTAGAATTACATGGAGATGGTAAGAAGGGACTTAATGGAACTGTCCCTTTAAGACCAATACTTGGTGAGGTAACTGTGTTTAAAAGATGGTTTGTTTATAACAGTTTTTAGATCTGATGAAGCACTTGTTTAGAAAGGCATGAATGCACTTAACTGTGTTTTAACCTTGCTTTTATGGTTTTTCTTTTCTTTTTTTTTTGAATAAAATCCATGATTTTATACAGCAACTACTGCAGCTGACTGGTTGGATTTACTTCTGTTTTTACCTTTTCATATTTAACCAGTCTTAATCCAAGTTTACAGTGTTTTTCTCTACATTCAACTAAAAACTTTAACCAAAGCAGGGGCTTTCACTTAGCATAGAGAAAGCAGTCTCTAGCCTGCAATCTAAATGTTTTCTTGGCCTCTTCCCAATCTATAACCATTCTCTCCCTAGTTATTTGCTCCCAGTACCTTGGTTCCTTTGCCAGTTTTCTCAAGCAAATCGCAGCCTACTGTTGTCTATTCTCTGTACCCCTAGATGCAGTCACCCCTATCATCACAATTGCCTTTCTCCATTCTCATGTTGGCTTAGTTCTTTAGAATATTTTCTGCTACTTAATGAATAAAACATCCTGTAAGGCTGCTGTTCTGAGATTTGGACATCTTATCAAGAATACTATGCTGGAACTTTAGCATGTGTGCCTGTAGCTATGTGCCCTCAATGTGAACATGGAAGATATGCAGACCTGCTTCCCTAGCAGCTGTGTTGGGTTTTAGCCTTCTTCAGGGCCACTGTAGTAGCGACAGATTCCTTTGCACAATTTTATATCCAACAAACCCATTCCCTAGGGTGAACCTTTCTGACCTCCTAAATACTGGACCCACTAATTCTCCTTATGAGGAGAAACATGTCACTATGCTGTCCAACAAAGCAGGGGGAGAAATCTGAAGACCTCTTGCAGAAATTTCTCTAAACCAATAAGGAAATTCTGGCCACCCCTTTTCCTGCATTAACTGTAAGCGTTCCCTAAACTTGGGCCATCAGCAGCAACAGAGGGATCAGCTTCACCAGCCATATCCATGACTGGCCCTGGAGATTCCAGGGTGGAGTTGATGTGTTTCCTCTTTCATAACCTCCTGGTGTGCCTTCTTGGCAAGAAAAGGACAGAGAAGGACAACTTAGAGTTAGAATCAAGCTAACAGTTTCTGATAATTTCTGTTGAAGATTTTCAGACATTCAGTCCTGTCGTTGAGAAGTTCACTCTGACTCAAACGCAGGAAGGAAAATGTCACTGGGTAAGACAAGTTGTGAAACAGACTAAAGTAAAAGCCTAGAGCCTGTAAGTTGTAACAACAGAACCATGAATGGCACAGCTGCTTGGTTCAATACTGACATACCGGCAATGAGAGCCCAGCACTGATTTCATCTGATGCTGAATAGAAGCGGGCAACAACTCCCAGCACTGAGCTCTCTGGTGACAAATCTGACACGCATGACCTTGGGCCTAAATAGAAGGAATTCTAACCTCCAGATTAACACCAAGGAGAACAGCATCAACCTCAGTGCTGAATTCCTGACCCCAGGATCACTGCCTGGAGAGAGACAGAGCGAGACAAAGTTAGTTGGTACAAAAGGCATCTGCACCAACTCCAGCAGCAAATGCAGTACAAATACGGACGATACAAGGCTTGTCAGAGCTGGACCGAATAAGGAGACTGGCAGAGAGGAGGGGAGGGTTACACTATCTCTGCCTGGTCCAGAATGAGAAGGGGGGGTGGGATAAGACCTAAATTCATCTGCCCCATAGCTCAGCCGTGAAAAGCTTCATGTACTCAATATGTAAAGAAACAGACCTATGGAAAATAACAGTGCAATGACCTGGCAGAAAGGGCCTACAGAAGGAAGGCCTAGAAATTCTATCTTGTTGAGAAAAAGACACCGTCACTGAACAGGATACAGTCTGAGAGCTTTAAAAACAAGATCTCCCATCACCTGCACAGAAAACGTAGATACCCCTATCCCAGTTGATGATTACCTTTCTCAACACGTCTGGGGCAGGAGGAGGAGACATTCCTAGAACAAAACAGTTTTTTTCTTTTACCTGTCCTAGCCTTAGCTTTTAACTGTTTTAGCACAACCAAGGAGGAAGGCTCCAGTCATTTCCTCTAAACAGCAAATCTTTAAGGGTCAGTTTGTTTCTTCTCCTAGTTAAGTGTTCTCTTACAACGCTTTCTGCAAATGCCACAAATAACACTTGGGGGAGCAATACCACATATGAAACATATTTAAAATTCCTATTCTATAAAGGCAACTTGGGCCCACAGGACTCAAACCCAGAAGGCTTATTCATTTATATGCTGACCAACCAATAGCCAAGTGAAAAAGAAATACCGCTCTTGTAGCAGCACATTGAGCTATCCTGTTGCAAATGAAGAAAAATAGTGCTCAATATTATATCTAAAATTTCATTCGACTAAGTCAGAAAACTGGCAATTAGCTAAAAATGGACAAGGCAGGGAGCAAAAAGCTATGACCCAGGGAAGGTAACATGGAAGAAAATAAAAGAATTCTCTCATCCAGACGCCGCATAAGCTTTAATATATTGCTTGACGCAAAGGATGGACAGAGGGCATCAAAATGGAGTGAGAACAAATAGCACAGTCTTTAGAAATGTAAAAATAGTGAAGAATGCCTGGGACCTCAATGAGGATAATAATGGAGTGAAGGTGGTACGTATGGGGAAAGGGGAGAAACTGAAACATGGAAAAAATATTACCAGTGCTGTGTAGACTGTGGGCTGGCATTGCAGTCCTAGTGTCTGCAGAGCATGAACGAAGACTATACTGGATTATATATTAATTATAGCAAATCAAATAGAAGGCTGACTGGTAAAGATGTGAATATCTCTTGCTCTTTTGCATCTGTCTAGATTATGTAAAACTAAAGAAGAAGATAAGTAAAACTTAATGAGACCAATTTATAAGTCAGAAATGGTCACAGTCATTGGAGCTGACCAGACAGCCTTCTTCTGCAGTTTTGCAAATGTTTTAAAGTGGCATTATTAGAATCTTTATTTAAACATGTAGGCTCAAAGTTTCAATTGCCAGGGTAAGCAACAATATGCAAAATGTTTTGTTTTTGCCCAAACTTGATAAAAATAAGCTATGTCCTGGGAATTATTACCCTATATACTTGCTCCCCTTGGAGGCTACAATTATTGGCAACATTTTAGCCAGATGAATTGAAAATGTATTTCCTAACCTAGTCCCTTATAACAATAGGATTAGTGACAAGGTACTTATCAGGTCCTGATCTTATTAGACTTTGTCTAAATATGCAGTCCATCACTGCAAACTCCTCTACCACACCTGCTACGCAATTAACAGACTATTAGAAAGTTTTTGATGTGTTATACTTGTACTTTCTATGGCAATAGAAGCCTATGAGTTTCCAACTGAATTTACAAATTTGTGTAAGGTTCTATACACTCATCTGCAGGCTCAAGCTATCACAGGCAATATGTTCACAGCCATCTTTGAGTTTAAGATTATCCTCAGACATGGTTACCCATTATTATATATGTTCACAAGCAAATGTTAGGCTAACTGCCATGAAGTAACATTTTAAGCCTAGCTAATAACCTGAGGTCAGAATTAAACCCTGTACTTTGTGTCTGACGCAAAAACCTTAACCATTAAGCCAAACCCATCAATAATGCATCTTTTAGTGGATTCAAACCCTTAATCACATGTGTCTTTACAAAAACTTCCTGCACTTGCACCTTTTGCTACAGAGGTAGGTTTTTAATCGCTGCATCTGAACCCCTATCATCCTTCCTGCAAATCAGGAATCAATGAGGATATTCAGCCTTATTATTTACATGTGATACACAAGTATATATGTCTCCAATATGCAGTGAAACCCACAAAGGGGGAAACAGAGGATTTGAATCTCTGTCTCATCAAGGAAGGTCTTCAGTGTACATCAATTAATTTGGTAAGAATGTATGTGTGCCATCTACAATAACACTTCAATATGGGTAGCAGAAGCCACAGGCAGGCCTCAGAACTTGCCCACTGGATGCACCCCCCCCAAAAAAAAACACCACATCCATCTTCTAGGTCAGAAATCAGGAGTCTCTCTACAAAGCCATCACTGACCACAGGGTTCTGATAGCTAGGTTTGTCAAGAATGCCATAACATACTGCTGGAAGCAACGACATAGACCACAATCCTAAAAATGTAAAGAATACCTAGTAGTAGAAGAAGAAGAAGGAGAAGCAACCAATATACACTAGGACAGAGATGAAACCCTTTTTCCAGCTCCGTAAAGGGGATAAAAAAATGCACCACCCACCATCAAGAGGCATCACAGAAGCAGGGGAAAATGCCCTCAACTTGCAGCCAGTTCCAGATATCTCACAGAAGTGCAAAGACCTTCATTCCAATCAAGATCCCTGTTTGCTGGTGATAAGGGCATAGATGCCAAGCCAAGACAACCACTGTCTACCCACAGACCACCCACATTTAGCAGGCCATGAAAATCAGGCCATCATAAAGCAGGTCAGGCCAACCTGCAAGAAGGGAAAAATCTCCCGCTTAACAGGCACCTCCCGCATTTGCGGACAGAGACTAAAACCAGAGTTCCTCCCCCTACCAGTAGTCTGGACTACTACCCTACACTGAAAGAAAGAGAGGTCAGGAAGTTCTCCTGAAGGATAAAAGACAGCCTAAAAGAAGTGTGTCCACCCAGTCAGATTTGGACTATGATCATACCCTTCTTCCAGGAGCCAAGCACAGGAACAGCCTGACGATATGAAAAAGTTGGAACCCCAGCATGGAGCTTCCATCTATTCACTCAGACTCATTACTGGAAAGATACCAACATATTTCACAATTTCCTAGAAGAACCCAACCCACTACAGCCAGTAAGCAAATTCACCAGAAACTCATTCCCCAGCTACAAAGAATAATTTGAACCTGGCTGGGTAAAATGACCCACAGTAGGTAGAACTTACTGGAAGAAGAAACTAGAATGGATTCATGTCTATCCATCAAAGGTGGTTTTGAGAAATGTAAATAAACTGAAAATGCCTTCAGTCAACATTGAAACATTTTTTTGCAGTAAGGCAAGCCCCTCTGCAGCCCCTGTTCTGGGGGACACCCTCCCTACCTCCAGGAAGTTATATATACCAACTTCAAGGTCTAAAGACAGTGGATGAAAAGGCAATCTCCACTTTCGACAAAGGTGGTTTTGGTGAATCGGCTTTGGTTTCTTTGTGTTCATTGAAACTTTGATGGACTGCCATGCTTCCACTGGAACAGTCAACCTACCCAAGAGGTGTCTCAACATCTGAAGGCTTAGGATGTAGTCAAGCATCTCCTTCTTGGCTTCCAAAGTGGGTGAATTGAAGGAACCACAAAACTAAACCAAAGCAGCAATGACTCAACCCCATCTGAGGAACAGGCATGTCTGCCATCCATTCTAATCAGTCAAGGGAGCAAGGAAATTGGCTTGAAGATAGAACATGCCCCTGTTCCTGTACAGCAACTACTAATTCACTCGCCCTTTCCTGGGCTTGAGGTCCTCATCACCTCTCTGAAGCAGGAGGATGGAACTCTAGAACACCCAAGCTGGTTCTGAAACAGGGCCCCCACTGGGAAGACCAGAGGCAAAAGAAAATGAAATCCCTCTTGAGGCGGCTATAATATAGAAGCTTTGTCCCTGTTCAGAAAGACTGATGGTTCGCAATGAGAGAGACCACAAAGAAATCACCTAACAGAGAGTTCCAACTGTATTAACCTCCTTCCACCCTGGTCTGACCAGTCCATAGAGGATAGGGACACAAAGATGGAAGGGTGATGATTTACTACAAAGCTGATGTAAAAAAATCCTCCAAATGAACTTCTAGTCTGTTCAGCTGTAAAACACTCATCAAGTCAATAGGTCTCTGCTCCAGCAGAAGAAACAAAATCAAACCACCACCTAAATGACGGTATAATCAAGAAGCACAAAGGCAAAAACATAACAGCAGTGATGCCCTCCACAGGCACTAATTTATAACAAAGTTCTGGTAACAGCCAGTTGGAAACCAGGATGACTCACAAGGCTACCTCCTCAAAAGACATTACCAGAAGCCAATTATTAAATGGCCAATTAGTAAAACTCAATGAGCAACAAATGGCAATAAATTGTTCATTCACAAAATATTCATATTCCCAGGTCATAGAAATCTAAATAAAAATATATTTTAAAGTCCAAAACAAATATAAAAACAAATACTGAAAACGTCTTCAGCCAACAGAAATACAAACAAGGTAGAATTATGTCCTTTGGCAGCAAGATATTAACATGTTATATACCAAGGTGAATACATCTGATCCCCCCAGAGATAGTCTCCCACCCCCCCAGACACCCAGTCTAAGCCATCTACACCAAAGTACCTCCCCAGAGATGCTTACAACTGGTTCATCACAGATTTTGGCCTATAGTCAAAAGAAAAGAACCAAGCCAGAAATTATGAAATCATAATGAGAGTAGGCAGCCTAGATCTTGAGAGATAAGAGAAGGAGGAACTACTTCAGAAACTCTACTCAGGTGAAGACAAACTCTGTCCAACCTGAAGCAGGGGGTGACCTCTCCCCAAGTTAGTAACAACATTAGGGAGCTTGAGCTTATTCAACCCACAACCACTAAGAAAGCAGTGAAGAGGAGAAGATGAAGAGACAAATCTGTGAAAATAAGAAAAATAGAGTCTGAGGGAAGATTCGATCACTTAATCCATCAATGAGAGCTACCTAGCAAGGTAGACAGACTTGAGATCCCATCAGCAGAAACCATACGCAGAATCAACTCAGAGTGTGGCCTGAGAAAAGAAGAGGGGAACACTTACCTCTTTCCAGGGATGCCTTTAACTCCACCTCTTCTACTTAGGCTGGTGGGAATTCAAGAGGTAAGGAAGCCACCCCAATCCTGAAGCAGCTGAAGGCTTCCTACTAACCTAGACTGCCCAGTGCAGGAACAGCAGTCCAATAGTTTCTGGCCAAACTTTCTGTGCTGTCAGTGGAGGCATCCAGAGAGGCTTGAGCCTGCTCCCCCAATACCTAGGACCGCACAAGTCAGGCCAATTTGCTGTACCAGACATACACTGCATTAAAAAGTTAGCTATTCAGATGAGAACTCACCAGGGCCACCAGTGAAAGGAAAAAAAAATGAATCCTTCCTAATCCCAGATTCAGGGAATGCATCACATCTAGATCATCTAGTTCAGATTCAGTAAGGAAGGACTGAAACCTAGGCATGTGGTAAATATAGTTAAGGGCTCTGAGCCAATGCAGTAAAAATTTAAACATTCCTGTCCAGCCTGTGTACCTCAGAGGCTCATCCTGCCCACTGGTCAAATGGTAAAATACTCTAGTCTCCTGGGATATCACAGGCCCCCATAAGAATTCAGCTTTTTAGATTATTTGAAAGGGGCTTCATTAACATGTGCTATTAATTGAGGTTTGACCAAGTAAACCTACATGATTTTTCCAAGGTGTCACAGTGCTAAGTCGGGACCTGAAGATGTCATATAAAATAGTGCAAATGTATGGCGTTAGTGAAAAAACAAAGACACAGGGACATACTGCAAAAAAGGAGTGGAACTCGGAAAACAAAGAAGTCATCTTGTTATCACATAAGATGCAAAACAACTGGAACTAAGATATGTGGAGGTCACTAGTCACTTTTCGAGTACTCGGCAGAGTTTTGGATTTCTTATTATTATTAAATAACAGCAACAGGGTTAGCACTAAAAGACATCCTCCAAGAGAAAGAGAAGGATTAAGGAAGTGGCCTATCATGGAAGGTTTTGTTTGAAAATTCTGAATACTAAGGAAAGAAAAGCAGACAAAAAGGGGCAAGTTACAGATGTACAAAAAATATAGGGGTACGATGAAGTGAATGAGCTCAAGAACAGAGAGATATATGAATAGTCACAAATAACAGTTAGAATAGTCTATCCTTGGCACGGAATAACTTCATGGAATGGGTAGTCAGGAACTGGAATGCACTCTTACATGATTTAAAGCAATCAGAGAAAGCAGCAACAGCTGCAAGGGATGTCACTAAGGAGAAGCAGCAAGCACTGCAGTTCAGCAGAATTGACAGGCGTTGTGCTTTCCGTTGAAATTTTTGTACATTCACTCAGCTCCAAGCAGAAGTTGGAGGCATTCATAACACACAGCATGATCAATCAGTGGGGGAAAAAGCAGAAGAAAAACAAAGATACCGCTGAAAGACTGCATTATACCATTCAGATCTACTGCCTGGCAATAGAAGGCACCAGATCTGTAGTCTGCTGCCAAACTTCCCCACATAAGGAAAACATACAGATGACTAGCATCTACTAGTGGGTGATATTCTCTGTGCAGAAACTATTAAGAATTGATGATAGTAACAAGGTGAAAAACAGTGATAACCCACGACTATGAATCAAACAGCAAAAGTCTGACAGTTGATATAGCTTAATATAAAAAAAAAATCATCTTTCAGCTGTGCCTATGTACAAAATAGCACTTATATATACACAGCTTCTTCTTTTGGCTTTTCCCGGTTAGGGGTTGTTACAGCGGATCATCTGTCTGCTCATGATTGGCAGTAGAGTTTTACGATGTCGAGTTGCCAGCCTGGCGCCCAACCTTCCACAGAAGGCACACATATATACACAACAATTAATGAATTTAACTTAAGATTATGTTTTGATTAACTGCAAATATTTTACGGACAGAACTCCTAGGCTATGGTATGTGTGTTCTTTTATTCCCCTCAAGCTATACTACCCCTGCTAAACAGTATAAAGCTGATTCTATGGGAAAAAATGAAAGCAAAGGTTTGCCATGATAACATGTTCTGCTGCTTAGCTTTGGAAGTCATTACATGTACCTGTTGGAACATATCATGCACTTTTCAGTTAACACCAAATTCACTTACTTTTTTAACACAACTATGCTGTTAAAGGGATTACCTGCTTTATAGATATAAATAAAGCAGACACGTCTATGTATGGGGAAAATGTATACAAGATCTACCACCCCCAGCAAAACAGCCCAGAACTATTTTTACCGTTTTTCTCTCAAAAGATCGACATAGATCTAAAAAAAAAAAAAAAAGCCATTGTTGCCCATGTCTGAGACTGAGCATCATGCCCCACATCATCTTTACCTCTACTCCCTCTGGTTTGTTTCCCCAGGTGCTTGTACGACAAAGCAATCTAAAAGTTATCCACCTGGATAAAGAATGCACTCTTAGGTGTATAACCCTCCTCCTGTATTTCCCAACTAATGACTTCTGCTCTGAAACCAACAACATCAAGAACAAACTGCAGGTTGCCTAAGTTAAAGAAAAATTATTGCCAGTGACACACGTACCTTTTCTTCCACTAAGCAGATGTAAGTAAACCACCTTAGCCCTGCTGCTACATGAGTAATTTCATCATTGTAGAGAACTTCAAGTATTTTTACAGAGTCTTCATCTCCCTGTGCAGCGAACCGAGCCAGTGTTTGGGGATGAACATCTAAACCCCTGAAAAAAGAAAGTTTCAAGTTTTATTGTACTTTGCATAACTCAAGCTTCCATCCACTACAGTAAGTCTACAAAACAGGAAGGCTTTTAAATGCATCATGCCTGGTATTTTATGATGTGCAAAATATTCTGGAAGGTCCAAGAGCATGCATCTAGTACTTAAATATTGATTATACATTAATCATTATTTTCAAATTCTAGTAGTGATAATAGCAAAAATACATAAATAAATAAAATATAAACTATTTCATTTTACACTTTACGACTGAAGACCTCAGATGTGTATTTTGTTCAGTAACCAAGTTATGAAACAAACATTTTAAAACATCTATTTTTTTTCAACGTTAAAAACTGTTTAAAACTAATGGCAATAACGACCAAAATTACTAATTGAAGCCACATCCTTTCAGACTTGGCTAGTAGGTTCTGCTGATCCTTTATACCTGTTAGAAAAATATGTATTAATATGTGTTTGCTTAATGACAAATTCATAATCAAGTGTTTTTAATATGTTTTTCATTCTATTTCTTATGCACTGTGATTTTTATAAATTGAGTTTCATATGAGGCCGAAAATAATCCTTATTGAAACTGCAGCATGCTTACTGAAACTTGCAAGTTGCCCTCTGACCTAGTAACTGCTAGCACAGCAATATTCTTGTTTATGCCTTGTGGAAATGTACTTGAAAAACAGGTGTTAATCTGATAGGTCAGAAGCATATGAATAGACAATATACCATTGAATAAATGTAATGATTTCAGACAGGCAGCTTTGCTCAGAGGATGGGAACCTCTGCAGCTGCAATAGTTAATAAGTTAGACAAAGACTTTTTAGAGTAATGAACTGCTAGCATTGTGTTCGATTTAGCTATAGTATCTTGAATGTAACATAACAACTATCTAACGGAAAGTAACTAAGGCCATGTTGTTTTCCTCACGATGTTTCACATAAAAATTGTTTAAATCAGCAGAAAATCATGGGAAAGATGGTCAGCAGATGATGACCAAAAGGTGGTAATTTGTTACGTCAGCATGGCAGGACAGGATTAATTTGATAACCTATAAAAATGAATGCATTTCCTGTTTCTGGTTAGACAAACTCTGTATTAGCACGTTTTTGTCTCCTTGCTGCAAGATTAAAGTGCCTTAACCTGAACCTACCGTGTTTTGATCATTTTTAAAGTATATTTTTCCTTTGACAGATTGGTCCTTCGAGCCGGAAACGTATCTCTCACTCTGGACCTAGGTCAGAAATGGGCCCGGTGGCATGCATCCGTACGGAGAAGAGGCCAAATCGGCTCTTCTGCTTTGAAACACCTCCGACTGAATTGTCGTTCGAAAGAGGCCAGCCACTGTTTCTGATCTGGGATTGGAGGACGAGTCAACGATCCGGTGGATCAACTCAAGGAGGGTCAGGTAAGGAGGAATTACCTTATTTTTGTTTCGAGATCAGGGACTAGTTACAGAATTATTCTTTTTTTGTCAGGTAAATTGCTTATGCAAATTAGAGACAGAAGAAGGTATTACTGTTTTTTGTCATAGATCAGGGAAAAGAAAAGGTGTAGACTTGTGGTACCACATGATAAAAAGGGTTACGTAACAACTTACAGCTTAGCTAAGACACCAATGGGAAATCAGTGCACAAAAAGTTCCCGGGACACGCCCCTAACTGAAGATGCGAAGTATATGCAATTACAGCGTTCCGATAATGTTAAATATTATACCAAATGGGTCGATAAGTACAAATTCGAGGGTAATTTAGATAAACCCGCACTTATGAAACATGTAAAACAGTTAAAAATAGATGCGAAAGGCAAATTAGAAAAGCAGAGACAATTAGGAGTCCCTCAGGCGCACAGGTGGCTTGAGGAAGCAAACCGTAGGGAACAAAGAATTAAAAATTCAAAAACGATGTTTTTAGACAAAGAGGATAATAATCTAGTAATAGTGACGGCCCATCCTTCGCCCCCTCCACTTCCGTTACCAGAATATGAAGCGAGTAGACGTGTTGATCCACCTCCACTATACCCAGCGGTCCCTGTAAAAGCACAACCGTTTGTTAGGGATCCCATCGAGACCAGGTCTCGAACACGCGACTTGAGGAGGGAAATTGAATTAAATGAGTTAAATAGAGCATCACAAGCTATGAGCAAAGAAGAAATACGTCCACTCATAGAAGTACCGAATCCTCAGGCAGGACAAGATCCGACTCTTTTAGTTTATAGACCGTGGACACCGGAAGATATCCGGAAAGCCACAGAAGGTATTCCCCACCCAAAAGTAAATTTTAGGAAGTTTCTGGAAGATTTACAAGGTATGAGATTAAGTTACCATTTGAATGGAGAGGAAGTAGAAAAAGTAGTTAGATAAATTGTAGGTCCAGATTGGCACATGATTTGTGGCAACTGGAATCCTCGTGACGCACAACTTAGACCACTCCCACATACTGACGCAGAACTGGATGGCAGAGTGAAAGGTCTGACAGACCGAATCTCTGAAAAGTGGAAGCCTAGGGCTGATTGGACTTGTGTCAATCAATGCATACAGCAGGAAAAAGAGACAGTAGATGGGTACTATGCCAGATTATTAGAATGTTTTGACAATCATAGTGGCATGACAGTTCCTGAAAATCAAGCAAATGATTCCCCATATGAACAACAATCGAAAAACACATTTTTGAAAGGGTGCATTGCACCTATTAGTAGCTTCATTACGAAGCATATGATAGATCATCGGACAACTAGGTTGCAAGCCTTACTTGAATATGCTAGACATGCAGAAAGACATTTTAATAGTAAAAAGAAAAAGAAAACCCAAATATTTTCAGCAGAAGATGGGTCAGAAGTATTTGTAGTACAGAATGGGAAAAAGGGTAAGAAAAATACCCAGGGAAATAAACAATCTGACAAACGATCAGAAGATTTCGAAGAAAGAAAGAAAAAGGGTGAGTGTTTTACGTGCGGAAAAAAAGGACATTTAGCAAGGGATTGCAGGCTAAACAAAAAGGCAACTACAGAAAATAAGGAGGATGAGGAATGACTATATGATAGTCAGGAATCATTAGATGAGAGTGAGCAGGAAAAGGTAAGTGTAAATGTGATAGCAGGAGAAGAGGATGTGACACATGGGGTAGAGGATGTATATGAATACACAGATGTAGAAGAAAATGAAATTTTAGACCTAGCTCTTTTGAGCTTAGACCTTTACTTAGCAGACACGAAATCCGAAGTGACGCTTCTGGTGGAGGGGAGGGAAGTTAAATTTTTGTGTGACTCAGGGGCTTCACGCACCCTGATACACCCTTCCAAACTACTGGAAGATACAGAATCACCAGACTATATATTAGTGAAAGCAGCTAATGGACAACTATATCAGGAGCCACTCTCCCGTGACATTACAATAATAGACCCTGTTTCAAGGAGGACTCAGAAAAGTAAAATTGTAGTTTCTGCAAAATGCCCAGTGAATCTTTTGGGTAGAGATTTAATGCAGATATTTGGCATAGCAGTAGTTCCAACCATGCAGGGTATGGAAGCACAGCGACAAATGGACACTTTTGTAGTGCGACCGGAGGGTGAAATGTATTATTGGTACAGCCAGGACTTGGGTACGCCTGGTCCAGGGGCAGTAGCCGAAGAACTAATGAATGTAGCTATCAGCAAGTTCCCCTCCCTCGACATTGACAAACAGCATTTGTTGCATTGTACTCTATATTACTGCAATAGACCAGGTCCTGATAAAGATTATGAACAAGAATTGTTTCAAAACCATGCAAACAGGCTAGTATTGCGAAACTTGTACTGGGATGCAGAAGGGAACAGTGTAGCAAGCTGTTCATTGCCCCAGGAATTTTTAGCACTCTACAAATCTAATCGACTGCCCCACGTTAGTTTGACTAAGAATAAAACTTTAAAATGGGCAGACTTAGGTGAAAAAGTCACGAGGTGGGAAAAACAGACAGAATTAGAACTCTCAAAAAGTACAGTTTTGTACCTACCATAAATGTAGATGTCCGAGAGGTATGCATCTGCAGTCCTTACAAATGGGTTGTCCTGGCCTCAGGCAGCCCTTCGGTCGGCCGGATTCCAAAGTCTGGGTCTGGCCTCGGCTGATGTCGCACTTCACCCGACGTCATAGCTGCAGTTCTGCGGGTATAAAGGCATCAGCCGACGCCATTTTCCTCTGTTTCTTGCCCCAGATGCCAGGTGCCCTCTAGGAAGGCTTAATTTGGATAAATGCAAATGTTTCCAAACAATAGAGAGCAAATAGAAATAAACATGTATATACATATATACAAACAAATACACCATAATAGATTCCCCAGCTAGCTACAAGATGGGCAAATACCCTAGGAGTACCACAGAGGGGAAGGAGGGTGGGTAATCCTGACTGCAGATGCATACCTCTCGGACATCTACATTTATGGTAGGTACAAAACTGTACTATGTCCTTCAAGGATGCATCTGCAGTCCTTACAAATGGGTAGAATACCATAGCCAAACTGGGGGAGGAGGCACTAAGGAAGCACTAAGAGTGTATGGTGTAGTTAAGATCCCTTGCAAAACAGCAGTGGCAAAACCTGCTCGGGATCTGGAGTATAAAGGCAGATTATAATGCTTGGCAAATGTATGCACGGAGCTCCAAGTAGCAGCCTCTAAAATGTCTTTGGTAGCCACTCCTCGTAAGAAAGCTGTAGTAGTGGCTGTAGCCCTTGTGGAATGAGGTCTGATGTTTTCTGGAGTTGCCTTTCCATGAAAAGAGTAACAAAATCTAATGCAATTTCCTATCCATTTTGAGATTGTTTGTTTTGAAATTGCTTTTCCTTCCATTCCTGTGGCATATGCTACCAGAAGCTGGTCAGTTTTTCTATAGTTCTTGGTTCTGTCCAGGTAGTAGCGCAATTGTCTGTGTACATCCAAGGTATGCAGCAATCTTTCCCCCCTGTTCTGTGGGTTGGGGAAGAATGTTGGCAGGTGTATTGCTTGGTTTAAAGATACTCTGGAGACCACTTTTGGCATAAAGGTAGGATTAGTTCTCATGGACACTCTATCCTGATGGAAGATAAGGAAGGGCTGTACTGCCATTAATGCCTGTAATTCAGAAACCCTTCTAGCTGAAGTGATTGCAAGCAGGAATGCAGTCTTCCAAGATAAGTACTGTAATTCTGCTGTTGCTGCTGGTTCAAAAGGGGGGAGTGTTAACTTTTCTAACACAAAGTTCAAGTCCCATGTAGGCAATGGTGGTTTCCTTGGTGGTTTCACATTTTTATTTCCTCTGAGAAACTGTCTGAGTAGAGGTTGAGAAAAGACTGGAGGATCCATGTTGTATTCTGCTGAAATTGCTGATGCATGAATCTTAATGGAGGAGTAAGACAGACCATTGTGGAAAAGCTCTGCTAAATATTCCAGGATGTTAGCTATGTTTGCCACTGATGCATCTACTCCTTTTGTTGCACTCCAAATGAGATATCTTTTCCATTTGCTGAATAAGTTTTTCTTGTTGAGGGTCTGCGAGCCTCCAAGATAATGTCTTTAACCCTTTGAGATAAATCAGGGTTATTTTGTCTTATGCAATGTTCCAGGCAGCCAGCTGCAGTGTTTTCAGGTTTGGATGCAGGGTTTTGAAGTTGTTCTGTGTTAACAGTAAGGGAACTAGGGGCAGAGGCCATATTTGTTCCCGAGACATGCTCCTCAGTAATGGGTACCAATGCTGCCTCGGCCAGTCTGGAGCTATCAGGATGATCCTTGACGGTCTTCTTTGATCTTCAATAGCACCTTGTGCATCAAAGGAAGAGGTGGGAATGCATATGCTTTCAGGTTTTTCCAACTGAAAGATAAGGAGTCCACCTTCCAAGCAAGTGGGTGGTATGCCCTCGTGCAGAATTTTTTCAATTGGTGGTTGTGTGGGGATGCGAATAAGTCTATTTCTGGTAGTCCCCATTTCTCTGTAATGGATTTGAAGATGTCTGGATGTAGCATCCATTCGTGGGCATCCGTGGTAGTTCTGCTTATGATGCCTGCTAGTATATTTTCTTTTCCTGGTACAAATATTGCTTGTAACTGAATGTTGAAGCTCAGGGCCACATTCCAGAGGTCCATTGCCATCCGGCATAGAGGGTATGAATGTGTGCCTCCCTGTTTGTTGATGTACCACATAACTGTGGTGTTGTCCGTCCTTATCAGCAATTGACCCTGTCGAAGAAATGGTCTGAATGTCTGAATTGCCAGTTTTACTGCCAGCATCTCCTTTTGATTTATGTGTAGGTTCAGCTGGTCTTGAGTCCATAAGCCTTGTATGCACTTGTCCAGCATGTGTGCCCCCCAACCGAGGTCTGAGGCGTCCGTTGTGATAGTCTGGCTTGGTTGAGTGCTGTGGAAGGGCATCCCTTTGTTTGATTGACAGGCCTGAGCCCGCCATTGGAAGTCTTGCTTCAGGCATGGAATTATTGGAATTTGGGTTTCTAGGCTGTGCTTGTGCTGAGACCATAAATTCCTTAGGTACCATTGTAACTTTCTCATATGTAGTCTGGCATGTGGAATCAATATTATGCAGGATGCCATGTAACCCAGGGCGTGCAGGACTTTCCTTGCTGTTAGCTGGTTCTGCTTTGTTAATGCCATGAAATAGAGAGGACGTTGCTTCTGTTTTTCTGCTGTGAGGGATGCCATTTGATTTGATGTGTCCAGTTCTGCACCCAAGAAAGTTATCCTCTGGGATGGTATCAGCCTTGACTTTCTTATATTGACTGTGTATCCCAGGGCTTGCAGTATATGAATGACCTTTTTCAAATCTTTTTCTAATTTGTTTTTGTTGTCCGCTTGTAACAGGCAGTCGTCCAGGTAAGGGTAAATTTGAATTCCCTGAAGCCTGCAATGAGCAATTACTGATGCCAGGCATTTCGTGAATACTCTGGGCAGTAGATAAGCCAAAGGGCAATGCTGAGAATTGATAATGCTCTGATCCTGCAAGAAATCTGAGGTATCTTCTGCAATTTGGTCGTATGGGGGCGTGCAGGTATGCCTCCTTGAGATCTAGAGTTACCAGCCAAGACTCCTTGCCCAGCATGGGAAGAAGCTGCTGAAGGGTCAGCATTTTGAATTTTGGAACAATGATGTATGTGTTTAGAGCGGACAGGTCGAGAATAGGTCTCCATTGGTTTTCTTTTCTTGGCACCAGGAAAAGTCTGGAGTAAAATCCTTGCCCTTGTTCCATGGACGGTACCCTTTCTATAGCTCTCATCCTTAGTAAGTGGTGTATTTGTTGTAGAGCATTTGTCTTCTGATTTGGAGGTAGGTTTGGCATTTCTCTCTTCCTTGGTAGAGTATGGAAGTGAAAACTGTAACCTTGGTCTATTGTCTGTAAAATCCATTTGTCTCCTGTGATGTGATGCCAGTTTACTGAAAATAAGGCTAGCTTTCCGCCTAAGGGTGCTTCTAGTTGTTCCCTGGTAGGCGGTCTCAGAGCCAAGTCACTGTGATTGTCCTGTGGAAGTGGTGGTGGCTGGATCTGTGGCAGTACTTCGCTGGTTGTTAGGCTGCCACTGGCGTCCCCTGTAGGCACCTCTGGATTGACCCCTGCCTCTTGGCCTATTCCTGCCTCTCTGAGCTCTGGAGGTGTCTGGAAAGGACCAATTCTTGGAAGGCCAGTTCCTACTAAACCTTGGAGGCTGGACCTGTAAGAAATCCTTGACTGTCTGGACAGATTTTGCTTTCTCTTCCACCTTCTTCAGCACCTGCTGTGCAGGGAGCCAAACAAATTGAGCTTATCCATGGGAGCATCTAGGAGCTTTGATTTAACATGGTCTGGTAAGGACTGCTCTTTTAACCATGCATGCCTTCTGATCACTGTACCAGTCATAGCTGATCCAAAGGAAGCCTCCAGTGCATCATAGCCGCATTTTAAAGAATGATTACTGACCTGCTGAATGTTATGTACCATTTCCTGAACAGATTTTTGTCTAATGGTTCAGACGAGGACAGTTTTTAGTTAACTGATCTAACATAAATTCCTGATACTGAATCATGTGGAATTGACAGTTTAAGGCCCTAGCCGAAAGAGTAGCAGAAGTGTAAACTTTTTTACCCCATCTCTCTAAAGCCCTAGATTCCCTTTCAGAGGGGAGGGTTTTTGGCAGAGGTAGCTGCTACAGCCTTGGGTCCCTGGGAGATAGTTTCAGGATCTGCAAAAGGAGCCTTATACAAATGATAATGTGTGTCCGGAACCCTGTAGTACCTGTCGGGCTTAGCAGGGGCCGGAGGAAGAGAATCAGGAGCAGTACAAGCATCATTAAATGCATCATCCACAACAGTGAGTACTGGAGGAATGGCTAAAGGCCTATGCTGTGGCAAATGCAAAAAGGTCCTAAGCCTTTTCCTAGAGTCTGAAAAATCCTGGCCCTGCCATTGAAATTGTTCCCTCATACCATGCAAGGTTTCCCCAAAGGAAAATTCCTCAGGAGAGGCAGAAGGAATGGAGTCTTCTGCATCAGAGTCCTCATAAGGAGAATAAGGGCCCTCTGGAGGGTTTGTATTATCTGAATCATCAGAGGAGTAATCTGAAGAAACTGGCTCAGGGGGCTCTGCTCTAGGCCTCTTCTCTGGAGGTGGGTGAGAGGCCCTGTCAGGGTGAGGTTGGGATCCCCAGATCAAAGAAATGAGATCCTCTGCTAGACTAAGCATTTGAGAACTAGAGCTAGGCCTGTGAGAGGGTCTTAGCAGGCACAGTTTGGTAGATTTTGCTGCTTTAGCCCTGGCAAAAGCCTTAATCAACAGGGATGCAGGGGCCTAGCAGCTCCACGTGCAGGAGTAGATATATCTAAAGGTATAGTATCAGATAAATCCTGTGAACCTGCAAGAGCAGGTGGGATTTCAGTAGCAGATTCAGCCATGCTGGATGAGGCCTCGGTAGGAGGTAAGCTTCGGCGAAGGAAGAACCGTGGACTCGGTTTCAGCGAAACCGAGACACTCGCTGATTGACTTAACAGCGGTTTCGGCCGAAACCGGACCGCGGTGTCGGTCCTTTTCCTGTTTTTAGTTAATTGTGAAGTCGGAGTTTCCGGCGGCATATTGTAAGCAAAAGCGGAGCGGAAAAACTCCTCAGCAAATTCCGACCGACGTCTAAGCATCCGTCGGTTGAAAGAAGCACAGGCTAGACAAGCTGCTACGTCGTGGTCTGGGCCTAAACTAGGTAGGCAGTAAGAGTGGAAATCTTTATGAGGTATTTGTTTCCCACAAGTTAAACAGTTATTCACTTTTTCTGACATCGGCTGAGGCAAGAAAGAGTCCCCAACGGGGTACTTAGCTTTTTAGAAGTCTTCGGTAGTAGTAATCTCTGGTTCTGACCGACCGGCACTTGCGAACAGCTTCTGCTTCGGGTGCCACGCGGCAAGAAAGACTGAGGAAAATGGCGTCGGCTGATGCCTTTATACCCGCAGAACTGCAGCTATGACGTCGGGTGAAGTACGACATCAGCCGAGGCCAGACCCAGACTTTGGAATCCGGCCGACCGAAGGGCTGCCTGAGGCCAGGACAACCCATTTGTAAGGACTGCAGATGCATCCTTGAAGGACATCAAGGAGTACAGAAACAGAAATTGAATTGGAACACACAGACACACCCAGCTGTACACTCACAGGCTAGTGAGGATAGCTGAGTATTACTCTTATTGGTAGAAGAGGAAAAAGCCTTGTGAGACATACCAGACATTCTCTGGTCAGCAGGGAAATCAGATGTAGGATTAATACGAACAGCAGGACCAGTTACCATAATGCCAAAGTCAGCTTTTAGGCCCCAGAAAAGACAGTATCCCTTGAGAAAGGATGCAGAGGTGGGAATCAAACCTATCATAGCAGCCTTACTCAAGGAAGGAGTCTTAATAGAGTCCCCTGATTCACTGTGTAACACACCCTTATTTCCTGTCAAGAAAGCAAATGGGGAATGGCGTATGGTCCAAGACTTACAAGCAGTGAACAATGCAGTTATACCTAGAGCACCAATGGTGCCAGATCCACACACCTTACTGAATGATTTAAAGCCAGAGCAGAAATATTTTTCAGTGGTAGACATAAGTAATGCATTTTTCTCTATACCGATACACCCTGACAGCCAATATTGGTTTGCATTCACATTTCAGGGAAAGCGGTATACATATACCAGATTACCACAGGGGTATTGTGAAAGTCCAACGATATTTTCACAAGAAATGGCAAGCAACCTGGCGGGATTTATCCCACCGAAAGGTAGTCAGATTCTACTTTATGTAGACGACATTCTGCTGGCAGCCCCCACCCAGCAAGAATGCAAAGAAGACACGATAGCTTTGTTACAATTTTTAGCTACTCAAGGTCACAAAGTAAACAAAGATAAGTTACAGCTTTGGAGAAAACAGGTTAAATACTTAGGATATGTAATATCCAAAGAAGGTAGAATATTAGATGAAGACAGAAAAACAGCGATTTTACAAGCACCTAGACCAACTATCAAGAAGGAAATGATGTCCTTCCTGGAAACTACTAACTTTTGTCGGAGTTGGATACCAAACTATGCTTTGGGATCTGCTCCCGTGGCCGACTTAATATTTAAAAAGCCAATGGCTGCACAAGATTTATTACAATGGACACCTGAAGCAGAAGCAGCTTTCTGTAAGCTGAAACAATTGATAGCATCATCCTTAGTTTTAGGATTACCAAACTATAACAAGCAGTTTATTCAAACTGTAGATTGTAAGCAAGGTTACATGACATCAGTGTTGACACAGCAACATGGGGACAAACAACGCCCCATAGCTTATTATTCATCACAGTTAGATCCAGTGGCACAGTCTTTGCCCCACTGTGTACAAGCAGTAGTTGCAGCTGCAATGGCAGTGCAGGCTTCAGCCTCAGTAGTATTGTTCCACCCTCTCACATTGAGAGTGCCTCATGCAGTCGCAATTATTTTACTGCAAGAAAAAGTAGCATATCTTTCTCCAGCTAGACATCTTTCCTGTATGACTATTCTGTTGGGCCAACCTCATATGACAATTGAACGATGTACAACTTTGAATCCGTCGACTTTGCTTCCAACCCCTGTAGATGGCAAACCACACTGCTGCCTGCAGGAGATTGAGCAAAAGACACTACCTAGACAAGACCTCACGGATGTTCCCTTGGATGATGCCGAGGTGACATGCTATGTGGATGGCTCATGCAAGAGGGGTCCTACAGGACAGAACCTAGTATGGTATGCAGTCGTTTCTGATACTGAAACTTTAGAAGCAAAATCTTTGCCACACAACTTATTTGCACAAGCAGCAGAATTGATTGCCCTAACAAGGGCGTGTACCTTAGCAAAAGGTAAGAAAGTGAACATTTATACTGGCAGTCAGTATGCTTTTTCTACTGTACATGTTTTTGTGCAGCAGTGGAAAAATAGAGGAATGATAACATCTACTGGTAAACCGATTAATCATGCGCAACTTATTTTAGACTGGTTAGATTCAATTCAGTTACCTAAGAAAGTAGCTATTTGCAAATGTGTAGCTCATACAAAACAACAGGATAGAATTTCAAAAGGTAATGCACGGGCTGATACAGCTGCAAAGCAGGCAGCTTCAGCCACAGAAACTTTTCTTTTGAGTGAGGAACTACAACCCTCAGAAACTTTAGATCTAGAAACGTTAAAAACAATGCAGACACTTACTACAAAAATTGAGAAACAGAAGTGGATAAAACGAGGAGCAAGCCTCGAAAAGGGACTGTACATCTCCAAGGAAAAGAAAACAATTTTGCCATCTAATTTATTTAGATATGCAGCATTGTTGAGCCATGGGCAGAGCCATGTCTCAACAGGGGGGATGGTACAGTTAGTGAATCGAGTGTTTACAACTTATGGATTTACAAACTATACAAAAAAATTTTGTGCAGTATGCCATGTTTGTAACAAGCATCATGCACAAGGGGCATTAAAGCCTAAGCGAGGGAGTTTTCCAGCACCACCATATCCGTTCAATACCATTTGTATGGACTTCATAGAATTGAATAAATGTGAGAATAAGAAATACTGTTTAGTTATTATAGACATGTTTTCCAAATGGGTAGAAGCGTTTCCAACCAAAAACCAAGATGCAGCTACGGTTGCAGAAGTCCTTGTTAAAGAAATTATACCCAGATTTAGGATACCGAAAAAGATTTATAGTGATAATGGGACACATTTCGTGAACCAAACAATCCAACAACTTAGTCGTTACTTCGGAATATCGTTGAAGAATCACTGTGCATATCACCCCCAATCTGCAGGACTAGTAGAGCAACATAATGGGGTACTGAAGAATAGACCAAGGAAACTGATAGACGAGACACAGAAAAATTGGGTGCACTGTTTGCCTTTAGCACTGTTGAGTATGAGAACTGTTCCAAATGTAAAGGGATTAACTCCTTTTGAGACTTTGTTTGGGAGGGCATATTATACACCTCAGTGGAAACCTCTCATGTCTACAGAGCAAGAGGCTGACAGTTCACTTGCAGGATATATGAGGAGATTTTTGAATAACAAACTTTTGCAGTTAAATTCTGTTTCAGATAAAGAGCAACCGAAATCGGGAGCACCAGTAGCCCCAGGCACTTGGGTCTGGGTGAAGATAACGAAGCGGAAGAACTGGTGCTCTCCGAAGTGGGAAGGTCCATACCAGGTACTGCTGTCAACACCCACCACAGTCAAAATCGCGGAACGAGCCTCCTGGTTCCATTTGACTCACTGTAAACTGGTTAAAAACTTTGAACTGGACAAAAACCTTGTTACTGTTGTACAACAAGAACAAAATGGCCAGATACAGAGTGAGTAGAGACACTGAACAATTTCAGAAAACTTGTACGATTGTTTTTGTTGCAATATTGATCACACTGTTCTTTTTGCTGTGGCCATACTTTTTCCCTGCCACAAAGGTTGAACTGATTAGACGTAAAGAACCAAACATAGACTGGCATCCGAACTTTAACACTTATCAGGCAATTACACGTGTATACGCAGAGACTTTCAATGTTTCGAACTGCTGGGTCTGTACGTCCATACCAACAGCATATGGGGGTTTGTTAATGACTGCTATCCCCCTAGGGGTCAATGAGACCTGGGAAAATCTGTTTTTTGACACAGTTGCTATTAAAGCACAAGATAAGGTAGCACTGTATTTGCCTGTGACACAAAAAGGAATTGTATGTTTTTATAAAAATGACTCCATCCAAGTTGGGTGGAGTAAATGTAATGTTACTGTACAGTACAAATGTTATAGAAAACCAAATGATTTGAGAGGATCTTGTAGTACAGATTATGACTCATTTTTAAAATCTATGCATAAAACTCTTGATCAGGTACAGCACAATCCTGTACTTTTCAAACAGTTATCGGTGATAGATAAGAAAATGTTTCATGCAGGGCAATCTTTTCGTAACAAAGTAATGACAAAGGTAGAAGACTGTTATTTTGTATGTGGGGAAAAAGGCATATAAATGGTTACCTGAAAATTGGTCTGGCAGTTGTTTTTTGGGATACCTGGTTCCGGCCATCCGACACACTGCAGCCTTGCCTCAAGGGAGTATTCGAAATACTCGAGACATAACCAAACAGACTGTTAAGAAACCGGAGAATCCAGTGGGACGAATCGAAGCAGGGTGGAAAAACCATCGCAATGTGGGAACCAAGCTTGTGTACATGGACTTGAGCGATGCTGTTATATCCTGAGCATGTATATCACCCATGTATGGCGGAGTTAAATCAATCTGAGAACTGCGAAAACTGTCCAAACTTCTCGAAATAATGAGTAATGCAACTTTTTCTGCCCTTGAACTGATAACTGATGAACTGAATGCCATGAGAACTGTAGTGCTTCAAAACCGAATGGCTTTTGACTTTTAGCGGCGAGAGGTGGGACTTGCGCTTTAATCAAAGAAGAATGCTGTGCATTTATCCCTGACCATCAGCATGAGATCAACGATCATCTCGAGGTGATTCAGGAAGTGTCGGCCATGACCAAACCCCAAACCCTCTGACAGAGTTTTTTCAGAATGCCTTTGGGGGGTGGGGTTCTATCTTTATGAACATACTGATTGCTATTGGGGTAGGTTTACTCCTAATAGGAGCTTGCATTTGTTGCGGAATCCCCTGCATGAAGAAATGAATTAAGGAACTCATAGATATATCTGTATCTGACACTATGTATCAAAGTACTGAATTTGAAGAGCTGCTAGAATGCGAGACGCTTTCATAAAAGTTAAACTGAAATGACTTTCTTAACTGCAAATCCTAAATGGAAGAGGTTAGGAAAAGAAGTAAACTGTTTATCTTTTTTTTTGAAAATAGAATAAAAAGTATTAACAGGAGGGAGATGTTAGAAAAATATGTATTAATATGTGTTTGCTTAATGACAAATTAATAATCAAGTGTTTTTAATATGCTTTTCATTCTATTTCTTATGCACTGTGATTTTTATAAATTGAGTTTCATATGAGGCTGAAAATAATCCTTATTGAAACTGCAGCATGCTTACTGAAACTTGCAAGTTGCCCTCTGACCTAGTAACTGCTATCACAGCAATATTCTTGTTTATGCCTTGTGGAAATGTATTTGAAAAACAGGTGTTAATCTGCTAGGTCAGAAGCATATGAATAGACAATATACCACTGAATAAATGTAATGACTTCAGACAGGCAGCTTTGTTCAGAGGATGGGAACCTCAGCAGCTGCAATAGTTAGAGATAAGTTAGACAAAGACTTTTTAGAGTAATGAACTGCTAGCATTGTGTTCAATTTAGCTATAGTATCTTGAATGTAACATAACAAGTATCTAACGGAAAGTAACCAAGGCCATGTTGTTTTCCTCAGGATGTTTCACATAAAAATTGTTTAAAATCAGCAGAAAATTATGGGAAAGATGGTCAGCAGATGATGATCAAAAGGTGGTAATTTGTTACGTTAGCATGGTAGGACAGGATTAATTTGATAACCTATAAAAATGAATGCATTTCCTGTTTCTGGTTAGACAAACTCTGTATTAGCACATTTTTGTCTCCTTGCTGCAAGATTAAAGTGCCTTAACCTGAACCTACCATGTTTTGATCATTTTTAAAGTATATTTTTCCTTTTGACAATACCCAATAGCCAAGATATGGATTATTTGGGGTGCTGCAGAGAGCGATCTGCATGCTTCAGCTACCTTAGTGTAGAGTTCATGTGAGGTTGGGCATGACAATAGCAGGTGAAGATAGCATCATTAATATAACACCTCCAGCAATTTGAGCCTTGACTCCTACCCTTTTTAAGTCTGCTGGACTGAGGTGCAACAGCAGAATTAAACTGAACTGTGCAAAAGCTCTTATTGGTACATATCTAAATATCTGCCACATAACTAGAGATATTGCCATTGTTATAGTTCATAGCTCTCCTCCATCAAGCATTGCCATTTGATTTTTAAAGTACAGAAGGCAGTCACATTAGTCCATCATACCAGTTCTTTTTGGCTTTGCCAGGCAATTGAAACTCCTTAAAAATGTTTCCACCTACTTATTTGGATTGGCCAAGGGAGATGGTGCAGATGGAAATATCCTGTGCCCAGGTTTAGAAATGATTTACAAATACTGCATCCTCTGTATAAGTGAAGTAAGAGGATGACTGATACATCGCTGAAAAGATGAGACAGATCCTGGAGTATCAGACAAGCTGTCCTTCCAAAACAAAAAGCCTTTTCCTATCCAAGTGTAACAATATATTGTGTTAGAATTTACCCAGTTGAGGGGGTAGCACCAGATTCTTTCCCCATGGTCATATGAGATGATTAGGAAGATTCAAGCCCTTTAGTACATGCCAAGCATTTTCTTCCAACCCTCCATCCCCAGGGTCCTAAACCTTGTTCTTATCATTTTTTTTGTCAGATTATCCAAGTAATGCATCACTTTTAGTACCTAAATAGGTCTAGGTAAGGGCCTAGCTTGTCAAAACATGGTTAAGTGAGCAGCTTTAGCATATACTATAAAGTCTGTCAATCCCCATCTCCCGACACTTTATTTACCAGGGTAAACAGATGCCTTTTGGAAACTCTTAGTTGATGACTTTCCCACATAAATGAGGTGACCAAGGACTGTGTTTTGGCAGGTAGGGAAGAGTAACCTAACTGAGGTAGGCATCATACTAGAAAGGTGAATTTAGGTAGGCAACACATTTTAATATACCCATAACATTTGATAAGAATGGGAACTTGAGTTTAGTCAAGTTCTGAAAGGATTGTCAAATACTCTCTAGAAAGGGGGCCATATTCCAATTCATCAACCATAACATGTCTTTATGAAGCTGAATGTCCATATATCTGAGTAATTGAACCACTAGAAGGGGGCAGATTTACAGCTATGCAGCTGTTTTTTTTTTTTTGGCTCAGTATTTAGGGGAAACAGCACTAACTTCTCCAAGTTTATTCTTAACCTTAAAATATCACCAAATGTTTGTAAGATGCTTAAGATTTGTGCTAAATCTTTGTTTGGATTATTTCATCACAGCACCCCATCATCCGCGTACCATTAGGATGAGACACACTTTATAGGGTTAACATGGATCCCCTATTGAGAGTGGTTCTGCCTCAGATAGCTGATAAAGGATTCTATTACAAGGATAAATAGCAAAGGAGAAAGAGGATGACCCTGTCGCCCCCACCCATCCCCTGCAACTGAAAAGGAGGAGAGATTATACCGTTCAAGAAGCAAGAGGTTCATAAGTTGGCAACATCTTAGTAAGGATCCCTTCAAGCATAAGCTTGGAGTACCTCCCATAGTAAGGACCAGCCTGAAGACACAAAAATGTCTTCTGGAGGTCTAACAAACAGCTGCCTGGGGCATAATAGGAATGTTGTGCATTCATGTTGCGTCATGTTTATCAAAGCTGTATTAAGTCAAGGCCTCCTTGCCTTTCCTTAACAAAACCTTGTTGCATTGGGTGGATTAAGGAAGGGAGAAAGTATTCTAGCCTGATTTTAATTTTAATCCACAGGATTGAAACTGGGTAAAATAACCTGATTTGGGGGTTTACCTCTTGAATTTCAGCAGCAGTATTACATTTGCCAATCTTGATAAACATGGAAATGCTCCTCTTTTCTCTCATCCTGTAAATAATAATGATAATGACCCAGTTAGATGGCCTTTGAAATATTTGCAGAATTCTCCTGCGAGACCATCAGGGTCTGGCACATTCCCATTCGGAAGAGATGAACACTCTTATCTCTTCCATGGCTATACGACAGTTAAGGCTCTGATATTTTCACTCACCAATATGGGATAGTTTAGCTTTCTTCAAATTTCTAGGTTTGGAATAATCTTCTGACAATGCCATTCCACCTAATATTTTTGATGCATTCATTGATATACCTGGTATCCCACAAGATAAGATTTTCCGAGCCTCATTTGTCAAGGATATGAATGAAACCTCTCTCCTCCTTTCTACCAGTCTATTTGCTAATAATTTGGTGGATCAGATGCCTTTGGCCAAGTGGTATGAGTGGCATTGCTCTCATTTACTCTGAACAGTATATAACTGGACTGCTTTGCATTCTCTTCTTGGTTGTAAAATATGCCTACTGAGACAGCTTCCATCTTCTGTCACCCTCTTGTATTTTTTACTAGTTCCCTAAACTCATCTTCCAGTTGAATGATCCTTCTTCCCTATACAGACTTAATGTTTTTTTAACCTCTACTGACAACTTCCTGACCAATGTTTTAGAACTGTCCCATAATTCAAAACTTTCGCCCTCCCTTTGTGTGAAGACCACATAGTACTGTTTTAAGAGACTAACCAAGCTACATTTATGTTGCTATGAGTGAAGTAGCTGTGTATCAAATCTTCAGCCTTTTGAACAGGGGCAATCCCTGAAGGTCAAGACTTTAAACCATGCAAAGATGTGGTGAGAGGGTGCAGATGTAACACGAGTTACTTATTTGACTGCTCTCATAAAGCAGGTATTCACTAGCGTGAAGTCCAGTCTGATTGGAGTACCAGTTTGGTAAGCTATAATAGTAAATCCTTTCTTCCTAGTATGCAATGCTCTCCATGTGTCCACTAACTGGAAATTCTTAAAACATTTTTAAAAACATACCTGTATTAGGTTTCCTGAAATGCTTATGTGACACTGTTAACCTGGGGTCCAGAGTTGCATTAAAATCACCTCCAGTCAGCATCATGTTAGAACTGTTTGCTTAAAAAGGGAAACAGCAAGGGCTGTGTCTTCATTATGACCATAGAAAGACTAAAAAATTATTGTTTTTTCCACTGTCCTGACACTCTGCTTGTGCTGTGCTGATGAGCTTATAACAAGACTGAAATATGCATATCCACAGCTAGTCGGGTTTGGCTTTATTCGCCTGAAATTTTCCATTGAAACAACTTACAAAGCAAAAAATCATGGGCATTCGGAATCGACATATAGCTGAAAAGCCTGATGTTCATAAGGGTCATTTGCATATATCCCATGTGCCCCTGATACAAGAGGTTTGAGAAGTCACTCAGTGGAAGTTCTAGGTTGGCCGGAGTTTTCATTTAGTTTATACTGATTGTTTTTTTGTGTAACCTTCTCACTCTTTATTTTAGACTGTCTTAACCTTTGACAAAATCCATCTCCAGTCAGTGCCTCTTTTAGATGTTAACAGTGAACAATTTAACTTCCGATGAACCAAAACAGACCCCCCCCCCCTTTTGCACTGTAGTACAGCAGTTAGAGATATCTCTTCCTTTCCATTTTGTAAGGAAGAGAGCTGAGGCCAAGGTTTTAATTTAGTCTCCTAGATAAAGATCAGGTCTACATTTAAATCATTCCATAGCTTTAAACACGTTTTCTGCTTCATGACTGTAGATATACTGCAGATATGCCCTTCATGTTCCATGATATTCCAGTGATTCTCTCTCCCTCCTTGAAAGACTCTGTTATAGGAATAGACATGCCAGAAGAAAGTACAGTTGTGTACACTTACCATAAATGTAGATGTTCGAGTGTATTCACTGTTGCAGTCATTACATTTGGGTTATCTGCTTGCAGTAGCCCTCAGTCGGCCTGATTAACAAAGTCTTGGGTCCTGCAATGGATGCTGTCCCGTCTTCCATGACGTCAGGTCGTCAGGGGTATAAAACATGCAACTGACGCCATTACATCAGTTTTTCTTACCCCAGATGTCAGGTGCCCCCCTAATGGGAAGCAATTAAATCTATAATTACAAGGATATACCTCCGACAAAAATGCAAATACACCAAAAAGCTTTTTGAGCATAGTAAGGGAGAGGAGAGGTATAGCCAAAGAAGAAAGGGGGCTGGAGGGAGGATAACCAGGACTGCAACAGTGAATACACTCGAACATCTACATTTATGGTAAGTGTACACAACTGTACTATGTTCTTCGTGTTTCACTGTTGCAGTCATTACATCTGGGTAGATTCCAAAGCTAAGGTTGGAAGGAGGAATTTAAATAGAATTCGAACCAGCTATAAGACCCTGTAAGACTGCAGTGGCAAAACCAGCTCTGGATTTCGAGAAAATTGACAAATGATAATGCTTGATGAAAGTATGTACAAAACTCCACGTAGCAGCTTCTAGGATGTCCCTGGTTGGAACGCCCCTGAGAAAGGCTGTGGAGGTAGATGCAGCCATGGTTGAATGGGGTCTGATGCTCTGTGGGATAGGTTTTCCATGGTGCTTATAGCAGAAATGAATGCAGTGGCCTATCCATTTTGAAACTGTTTGCTTTGAAAAAGCTTTCCCCTCTGTCCCTGCAGCAAATGCCACCAGCAGTTGTTCAGATTTCCTTTGAGGTTTAGTCCTGTCCAAGTAAAATCTAAGTTGTCTTTGCACATCTAAGGAGTGCAGTATCCGTTCCCCTTTGTTCTGTGGGTTAGGAAAGAAGGTAGGTAAATGAATGGACTGATTAAGAGCCACACTGGATACCACCTTGGGCATGAAGGAGGGGTTAGTTCTGAGGGACACCCTGTCCGAATGAAAGATGATGAAAGGCTCCACTGTCATAAGGGCCTGTAATTCAGAAATCGTTCTTGCAGAAGTGAGTGCTAAAAGGAAAGCTGTTTCCAGGAAAGGAATTTTAAATCTGCAGTAGCAGCTGTCTCGAAAGGAGGAAGAGTGAGTTTCCCCAAGACAAAGTTAAGGTCCCAGGCTGGAGTTGGAGCTCTCCTGGGTGTCCTTAATTTTTTGGCCCCTCTGAGGAACTGCTTGAGCAGTGGGTGAGAGAAGAGGGGAGGCTCTGTGCTGTAATAAGCTGAAATGGCTGAGGCATGAATTTTGATGGAGGAAAAGGACAAGCCCTTATGAAGCATCTTAGTCAAGTATTGTAGAATCTGAGGTAAAATGGGTACTGCTGCACTCATTCCTTGAGACTGATTCCAGGCGCAAAATCTTTTCCATTTTGCAGCACAAGATTTTCTAGTACTAGGCCTCCTTGCCTCTAAAATGATATCCATCACTGATTTACTGAGGGATGGTAAAGGAGAGATTACATAATTAGCCAGGTTGCTATGTTCAAGGTTTGCAGCTGAGGGTGCAGAATCTGGTTCTCCTGCTGAGACAACAGGGAAGGAGTCTGAGGCAGGTGCTATGGGGCCAAGCATGACATACTGCGCAAGAGGGGGTACCAGTCTGGTGCAATTAAAATTGTCCTTGGCTTGTCCTGTTTGATCTTTAGTAGTACCTTGGAGGGCAGAGGAGGAAAGGCATAAACTGATGGTTTTTCCAGCTGAAGGATAGAGCATCCACTTTCCCAGCTAGTTTGTGGGGAATTCGTGTGCAAAATTTGTCCAAGTGATGGTTCTGGGGGGAGACAAACAGGTCGATATCTGGGCTCCTCCACTTGCTTGTCAACATGTTGAAAATCATTGGTTCCAGTTTCCACTCGTCCGGGTCCATGAGGTTTCTGTTTAGTCCACCTGCCAGTGTATTAAGTTTTCCTGGCAGAAACTGTGCTTGTAGATTCACTTGGTAGCTCAAGGCTGTGTTCCATAATGCCATGGCTAGTCTGCAGAGGGGGTAAGAATGTACACCCCCCTACTTGTTTATGTACCACATGACAGTGGTGTTGTCCGTCTTTACCATTAGTTGTCCTGGAAGAACGTGGTCCTTGAAGGCTGTCAGAGCATTCTGTACAACTAACATTTCCTTTTGATTTATGTGCAGGTGCATTTGCCCTGAATGCACTTCCCTGCCAGGTCAGCCTCCCATGCACAGACTGTTGCATCTGTTGTTAAGGTTTGGGCGGCAGGGGGTAGTGTGAATGGCAGTCCCCTGTTTTGGTGGCAGGCCTCTGCCCACCAAAGAAACTCTAGGCGTAGGCAAGGTATGATAGGAATCATTGCTTCTAGATCCTGTGAATGTTGACACCATAGGCTTTTGAGATATCATTGTAGTTTCTTCATATGCAGCCTTGCATATCGAATTAGAAGAATGCAGGAGGCCATGAACCCCAAGGCTTGCAGTAATTGCCTTGCAGATAGCTGGGTTTTTGTGGCCACTTGTTTGAAGTAGGTTGTCAAATGAATCCATTTCTCTGGCATGAGAAAAGCCATCTGGAAAGTTGTATTCAAGCTTGCTCCCAGGAATATCATTTGCTTGACAGGGTACCAGGTGTGATTTCTTTTCATTTATGGTGTACCACAGACACGTCAGCACCCTTTGCACAAAGGCCAGATGATTCAAAGGTATGTCCTGGCTTTCTGCCTGAATTAGACAATCGTCCAGGTATGGGTATATTTGAATATTTCTTTGCCTGCAAAATGCAATGACTAGAGCTAGGCACTTTGTGAATACCCTGGGTGCAGTAGATAAGCCATAGAGCAGTGCAGAGAACAGATACTGCATGTAGCCTGCTTTGAAGCATAGGTATCTTCTGCAAGACTCCCCGATAGGGATGTGCAGGCATGCTTCTTTTAAGTCTAGTGTTGCCAACCATGCATCTTTGCCTAGCATAGGAAGCATCTGGTGAAGAGTCAGCATTTTGAATTTTGGAATCACCAGAAAGGTGTTTAGAGTAGAAAGGTCCAGGATAGGACACCATGTATTGCCTTTTCTGGGTACCAGGAAAAGTCTCGAATAGAAACCTTGTCCCTTTTCCTCTTCTGGTACCAACTGAATAGCCCCCATGCTTAAGAGAGAGAGAACTTGATTTTGGGCCTCTGCCCACTGATTTGGGGTAAGATCTGGCCACCTGCTTGGTGTTGGCAACGTGTGGAAGTGAAATCTGTATCCTTGGGCCACTGTATTTAAAACCCATTTGTCCTGGGTAATGAGTTCCCAGTTTTTGGCCTGCAGACCAATCTTTCCGCCTAAAAGGAGCATTCAGTTGGGAAGTGCTTGGAAGTTTTAAAGGGAAGTCATTGAGACAGTTTTCCATAGGGAGGAGTCTTATTACTCCCAGATTTGGGTGTGGAAATCGCCCACTGTTTAGTCTTTTGTGTCCCCTGGGACTGAAATCTGGGGTTTCTGCTGTGTCTGGGTTTAGCTTGAGAAGGCCTGGAAGGGGTTGGAAAGGACCAATTCTTAGAGGGCCAATGCCTAATAAATCTAGGAGGCTGAACTTGCAAGAAATCTTTAACAGTTTGCATAGATTTAGCTTTATCTTCCATCTTTTTAAGAACTTCCTCAGCTTTGTTGCCAAACAGGCAGTCCTGATTTAAGGGAGCATCCAACAGTTTAGCTTTAACATGATCAGGCAAAGATTGCTCCTTAAGCCAAGAATGCCTTCTGAGCACAGACCCAGTAACAGCAGCCCTGCAAAAGGCCTCTAATGAATCAAATCCACATTGCAAGGTATGCTTACCAACCTGTTCAGCAGAATGCATTAAATCCTGTAATTCTTTATTTTCAGCACAGTCAGGAATCAACATAATTTTCTGTTTAAGCAACCCAATAACATGTAATTGATACTTTAACATATGAAACTGGCAGTTTAAAGCCCTAATGGCCAAGGTTGCAGAAGTGTAAACCTTCTTACCCCATCTATCCAGCGCCCTGGAGTCTCTATCAGAAGGGGTAGGATTTTTAGCAGTAGAAGCCTTAATGCCCTTGGGTCCCTGTGAAATAGTCTCTGGATCCGCAATAGAACTCTTAAAAAGAAACTTGTGTGAATCAGGAACCCTGTAATCAGGGGCCAAACTAGATTCCGAAAAGGCATCATCAACAATGTCTAGTACAGGAGGTATAGCTAAAGGCCTATGCTGAGGCAGGAGTAAGAAATCCCTAATCCTCTTTTTTGAATCAGAAAAATCCTGGCTTTCCCAGTGGAAATGGTCCCTTAGAGTATGTAAGGTTTCACCAAAAGAAAAATCCTCTGGAGGGGAAGCAGAGGGAATAGAGTCCTCTGCATCAGAATCATCATAAGTAGATAAGGGCAAATCCAGATCATCAGAAGAATAAGAAAAATCAGAATCTTGGTCAGAAGATTCAAAAACAACTTCAGTCCTAGGTCTCTTAGAAGGGGGAGGTTGGCTTCCCCTGATTAAAGTTATAAGATCTTCAGCCATTCTTATTTGTTTTTTAGGCATAGAAGCCTGAGCATGCAGCCTGGGTGTCGGTTTCTTAGGCATGGTTCGTGATTTAGGCCTAAAAGAAGAAGGAGGCGTCAGTTTAATATGCACATCCGTAGGCCTGAATACACCCTCAGAAGCCAGTGCCTGCACAGCGACTCCGGACCCATCCAAGGTAGAGACATTCGCAGGTTCCACAGTTGAAGCATCTCGCGGCATACCGGACTCCGAATGGGTCTCAGAAGAGGCCTGTGAATCAGAAGTAATGGGTATCAGGGGCTGCGAAAGCACCTCACTGAGTACCGGCGAACTGGCAACTGGCTTAGGAGAAGCGTCGTCGGCAGCTTTGGACCTAGGCGGCCTGTCTCTGTCTTTGCGTTTTTTTGGGATCCCGGTAGGCGGATGGCCAACCGACAACATTTCTGGATAATTAAGCCAAGAACCAAAATATTTAGAGGCGAAAATATACCAGTGACGGATAGTGCGCTGATTAAATAAAGCACAAAACCGACAGCAAGGTACATCGTGGTCAGGGCCCAGGCAAGGAATACAGTACGAATGAAAATCTTTGTGAGGTATTTGCTTTCCACAAGTAATGCAATTATTAACTTTTACTGACATCGGTAAGGAGCAGGAAAAAGTTTCCCCAATGGGGTACTTAGCTTTAGTTGAAGACTTTGGTTCTGAAACTCGAAAATGAAAATTTCAGGAGTCTGCCAACCGGCACTTGCGAACTGCTTCTGCTTTGGGCACCACACAGCAAGAAAGACTGATGTAATGGCGTCGGCTGCATGTTTTATACCCCTAACAACCTGACGTCATGAAAGAAGGGACAGCATCTGACGCAGGACGCAAGACTTTGTTAATCAGGCCGACTGAGGGCTACTGCAAGCAGATAACCCAAATGTAATGACTGCAACAGTGAAACACGAAGAAGATTGGCATGTGGAATGCTGCCTTTTCCCTTAAACATGATGTCCAGCAGTCAGTACCGACCACCAAGAATACTTTACCACTAGACAAAGAAGAGCAACACCAAGAGGGGAAGGAAATGCCTCAGTAGGCAAAGTGCGAGTGAAGCTTTTTCTAGCACATTTAATATATACATTCTTTTTTTTCTACAGTACCTCTCAATGGAAAAGATTTAGGCACCCTACTAAGCATTTTTGCTCTCACATTTACATAGACTTACTAATGACCCTTATTTAATCACTTAACTGAGTCCACACAAAGTTTACAAGATTACCTATCACTGACTTAATGAAACCTAATAGTTGCAGACTTACTGTTGCACAAAATAAAATGTTCTCTTTTCTGACCCCACTACAACTTTGAAAGTTACATGTTATAAAATCTAATATTCACAGGCTCAGTTATGCTCATGGCTTCTGGCACTACAGTATGCCATGTATAAACTAGAAGACAACCTCTCTGTTTTCATTGTACAAAACAAATGAAGTAGTAAGTTCCATAAACAGAGAAATACTGTTATGCTCATAATTTTACAGGATATCACTGCTTAACACAAACATGTTTTGTTCTTCTTGGGTCTGGCATCCCATTTTAAACATACTTAGAGAGGGTATTCAACATAAAAGGTCCCAGTAGTATGAAGCAGATCCTAGACACCTTTACATTACATTTGTATGATGGCAGAAGGCAGTAAACCCATCTAGTCTATTCTTTAACATTCTATAATCATCCACCACTACCATGTCCTTACCCTTTTGCCACTTACCCCATGCCTATGTCCCATCCACCACCCATTCTTACTATCCATTCCATGGGTCTATAACCCTTTCTGTGAAGAAGTACTTTCAGATATCCAGGAAGTAGCTACTCCCTACAATTTCCGGCTTGTTTCTCTACATCCCACCTCTGTCCTACCAACTCTGGATAACCTCTTCATATCCCCTTGGCATGACTTTGTGCAAAAATATCTTACCCTATTGCCTCTTCGGGTGTAAAGTGAGAAGAAGTCTGGCTCCTGTAGCCTCTTGTCACATCCCTTCCTCTCAATCTCATGTCTATTTGTGATGCTTTTTTTCTGGATTCTTCCCAGTAGCCTGAGGTCCCTTTCTTTATTTCAAAATTGCCCATTGTACTAAGTGATCTAGCAAGGCTCTAAACAAGGAAAGCATTACTACTTTGCTTCTGAAGTCTATCCCCTGTGGATACACCCCAGCATTCTGTTTATTGCAACTACTGCCCTCTCACTCTGCTCTGACTAGTCCAAACTAGGTGCAACTAACCCCCAAGTTACCTTTCCTGCTTTGCTGCCATTAGTTCTACTTCTAAAGCTGATATTTCATATTACGGTTGTTATGGCCTAGATGAAGTATCTTGCATTTTCTGCAATGAACCCTAACTGCCCCCTTCTGCCATCTCTCTCAACCTCTGAATATTAAAAGTCATAGCACTGGTCATTAACAATCATAGCAGACAGCCAAAAAGATAAGCACTCCCACTAACATCAAGAAGAAAAAAAAGGTTCTTCCAATTTTAAAACAATGAAAACATATAGGACTGTAGTACATCTTTATTCAAGCTCCTTAACACAATAATACAAATTGTGAGTAGCTTATAGTGCTGGCTTTTAGGGCTTCTGTCTATACTATGCTGAAGAGACCACTAACACAGTGCAGCTGGAAAATGGCCCAATACAACAGGTCCTTGTGTTACTGCTCTTTTTTTTTTCCCTAGCTGCACTGTGCCATTAGTCTACTGAAAGGACAAATAGGCACAGTACAACTAGAAAAATGGACCAACAGCTTAGCTCCTTCTGCTACTTGTCTATTTTTCAAGCGGCAATCAACAGACCAACAGCAAAATGCAGAAAAAGACCAATAACATCAGCAGCTAGAAGACCACTGTACTAATGTTTTACTTTTTCCTAGGTGCACTGTGGTATTGGTCCATTCAACTGGCCAAAACAAGGCACAGCTACAAATGCAAGGAAAGTCTACTACAGACCTCCATCAATGTCCCCAGAGATCATGGAAATTATCTTATCACTGAGGGATTAAATATCAAACCATCCAAGATGTATGTACACTGATCAACAGGTTGATTAGAGTTCTCTCAGTGTAAGCATTCAAAACTTGTGGAAAAATAACAGTAAAAGCAATCAAAATCTATAGAGAAAATTCAATTACTGACTAGTAATTACACTGCCTGAATGCCAGCAAAGAATGTATTTGGACTAAGTTCATCCAAAGAAAGAGAAGAAAAATACTCTGACTGGGAAGAATCTTGTAACAAAATGCAATAATTTTGAAGAAAACTTAAATCAAATGCATTCAGATGTGTTTAAATATGTGAAATACTGAAGGAATATGTGATCTCAAATAAAATAAGGCTGTAAAAATAGAAGCTTTAACTAGTTATTCAAATGAACTGATAAAACTGCAAAAATCAGATGTTCAAAGGACAAAAAGGCCTTTCCAAATTCATCCACAGAATCTTCCCTCATCTTCTCAAGAAGATCTGTTTCAAAAAATTGTAGGGTTTAAAGACAGAGCATGTAGAGAAAAATCAGCTGTACCAGAGAAACTGGAAGGAACAAACTGCCCTAGTTTTATAACAGTACAAATAAGCAACAGGACTAGTACTCCACAGTATGATTTGTTAATTTAGAAGGCACGTCATATGCATGTTCCAAACCTTGCATTGGGAAAGCAGCCAAGACCTACATAAGGAAAGATGCAATCATACCAGCTAGAAAAAACTGTGGCAGAAATAAAAATATTACAAATTGGAGATATCACATTTTTTTTATGGAAAATGACTACTCACTATACAACAACCAGAAGACAAGCAAGTTTATCGCAGCAATCAGGGAATGTCAAGGGGCAGGTGTGAGATTCAAGTTGCTGTATAACTTCTTATAGGCCCATTTCAGTTTCAAACCTTGACCATAAAGTGTTTATGTCTTTACTAGTTACAAGAATGACAAAAATGTTACCAGAAATTGATGAATATGGATGAATGTGGCTTTGTGGAAGCGAGGCAAACCTTTGGTAATTATTATATAACAATGATGGCCCAGAGGGAAGCAGAGTATAATAAGTTATTTTCTGCTTTCATTTCACCCATGTGTGTCGGGGGACTGCCTTGGTTATATGTTGTAAACAACCAACAATGTTGCATTAATGTGGGCACTATTTTTTCTCCAGCAGCCAGTCTCCAGCTCTACATTCAGTTTCCCTGAGACAGAATATTTATTATGAATATTATCAATATTCGTACAGAACCGGTGGTTTCTCAAGAACAGTTACCTTTGCATAAGGTACCAAAAGTACAGTTTTGTACCTACCATAAATGTAGATGTTCGAGTGTAAACACTGCTGCAGTCATTACACTTGGGTTATCCTGCTGTCAGGCGGTTCCCCAGTCGGCCTGAGTTCCAAAGTCTTGGTCCGGCATCAGTTACTGTCGCCTCCTCCCTGACGTCAGTGCGACAGGGGTATACAAGATGCAGCCGACGCCATTTTCTTCAGTTTTTCTTGCCCCAGATGTCAGGTGCCCCCAAATAGGTAGGCAATTCAAATTGCTAATAAAACATACATAAGTAAAGCAAACAACAACTTTCAGTTACCAGCAAATACTCCCCATAGGTAGTAAAGGGTAGAAGGCATAGGTACGTACCCAGCAAGTAAGAGGGGAAGGAGGGAGGGTAACCTGGACTGCAGCAGTGTTTACACTAGAACATCTACATTTATGGTAGGAACAAAACTGTACTATGTTCATCGTGTTACACTGCTGCAGTCATTACACTTGGGTGGAATCCCAAAGCTGAGGTAGGGAGGCTGGTTCTATAAGGCATTAGGGGTGGCTATAAGGCCCTGCAGCACAGCAGTGGCGAAGCCAGCTCTGGATTTGGAATATAAAGGCAAATGGTAATGATTGGTGAAGGTATGCACAGAACTCCATGTTGCTGCTTCCAAAATTTCCTTGGCAGGTATTCCTCTGAGGTAGGCAGTTGAAGTGGCTGTTACCCTGGTGGAGTGAGACCTAATGCTGCTAGGTACAGGTTTCCCATGGTGAGTATAGCAGAAACGTATACAATGTCCTATCCATTTTGAGATGGTCTGTTTTGAAATGGCTTTTCCATGTGCTCCTGCAGCATATGCTACCAATAATTGCTCAGATCTCCTGAAAGCTTTGGTTTTGGCGTAACTGCCTGTGAATGTCCAAAGAATGTAGTAGTCTCTCCCCTTTGTTCTGTGGTTTTGGATAAAAGGTTGGCAAGTGAATAGTTTGGTTTAGAGCCACACTTGATACCACCTTTGGCATAAATGTAGGGTTAGTTCTTAAAGACACCCTGTCCTGGTGGAAAATGAGGAAAGGTTCCACTGCCATTAGTGCCTGTAATTCTGAAACTCTTCATGCTGATGTTATTGCCAGTAGCAGAGCAGTTTTCCAAGAGATGTATTTTAATTCTGCTGTGTTAGCTGGCTCAAAGGGAGGTAAAGTTAATTTTTCCAAAACAAAGTTGAGGTCCCAAGTTGGGGTAGGTGCTCTACAGGGCGGTCTTATGTTTTTAGCCCCTCTGAGGTACTGTTTGAGCAAAGGATTAGAAAAAATTGGTGGATCCGTGTTGTAATGAGCAGAAATGGCTGAGGAGTGGATCTTGATGGATGAGAAGGAGAGGCCCTTGTCCAGCATCTCAGTTAAATATTGAAGTATCTGAGGAATGTTTGGAACAAGAGGGTCAAGGCTGTGCGCCTGGTTCCAGGCACAGAATCTCTTCCATTTATCCAAGTAGGCTTTCCTGGTGCTAGGCCTTCTGGCCTCCAGAATGACATCCATAACAGCTTTGGAGAGCGGCATCGCTTGCTTGACTAAGGAATTTTCCATGCAGCTAGGTTTAAGGTCTTTAGCTGGCTGTGAAGTATCTGATTGTTGTGCTGTGTCAGCAAATGTGGGATTTGAGGCAAAATCCAGGGTGGTTCTTGTGCTAAGTTCTTTAAGATTGGGTACCAGTGCTGGCATGGCCAGTCTGGTGAAATCAGGATCATCTTTGGCTCTTCTTGCCTGGCTTTTATGAGTACCTTTGGAAGGAGAGGTAAAGGAGGGAAAGCGTATACTTGCAGGTTTTTCCAGCTGAATGAGAGGACATCCACTTTCCATGCTTGTGGATGGTAACTCCTTGTACAGAATTTCTGTAGCTGGCAGTTCACTGGGGATGCAAACAGATCTATGTCCGGGCTCCACCATTTTTGTGTTATCATTCTGAATATTTGTGGATTCAATTTCCATTCGTGGGGATCCATGATGTTTCTGCTTAGGTCGTCTGCCAGGGTGTTTTTCTCTCCTGGCAGGAACTGTGCTTGCAGATGAACTTGGTAGTCTAGAGCTGTGTTCCACAAGGTCATGGCTTGTCTGCAGAGGGGGTAGGGTGTGTGCCCCCTTGCTTGTTTATGTACCACATAACTGTGGTGTTGTCTGTCTTTAGTAGTAGTTGTCCTGGATGTAGCAGATCCTTGAAAGCTATAAGTGCATTTTGTACAGCTAGCATCTCTTTTTGATTGATGTGAAGATGCCTTTGCTCTGTGGGCCACTCACCCTGAATACATGTTCCTGCCATGTGTGCTCCCCAGGCGTAATCCAATGCATCTGGTGTCAGTGTTTGCCTGGATGTGGGTTGAGTAAAAGGCTGTCCCTTGTTGAGGTGACAAGGTTGAGCACACCATCGAAATTCCTGTTGAAGGCAAGGAATTAGTGGTATAACTGTTTCCAAACTTTGACAGTGTTGAGACCATACACTCTTTAGGTACCATTGTAGTTTCCTCATATGCAGTCTGGCATATGGAATTAGTAGTATGCAAGATGCCATGTAGCCCAAGGCCTGCAGAATTTTTCTTGCAGGGAGTTGGGTCTTTGTTGCCATCAATTGAAAGTATTGAGTCAGTTGTCCTTGCTTGTCTGGTGTGAGATAAACCATCTGGGCCGTTGTGTTCAAGCTGGCACCCAGGAATATTATCTGTTGTGAGGGCACTAGTTTTGATTTCTTTTCATTTACTGTGTACCCCAGGCAACTTAATAACTGTTTTACGAACGCCAGATGCTTTAGAAGAATGTCCTTGGTCTCTGCTTGAATCAGGCAGTAGTCCAGGTATGGATAAATCTGAATTCCTTTTTGCCTGCAAAATGCAATTACTGGTGCCAGGCACCTTGTGAAGACCCTGGGCACAGTAGATAAGCCAAAGGGCAGAGCAGAGAATTGATAGTGCATTGAACCAGCTATAAATCTGAGGTATCTTCTGCAGTTTTGTCTGATAGGGACATGCAGGTATGCCTCCTTGAGGTCCAAAGTCACGAGCCAAGCTTTCTTGCCCAGCATGGAAAGAAGCTGCTGTAGTGTCAACATTTTGAATTTCAGAACATCCAGGTAAGTATTTAGAGAAGAAAGATCCACAATGGGTCTCCAGGCTTTGTCCTTTCTGGGAACCAGAAAGAGTCTTGAGTAAAATCCTTGTCCTTGCTCCTGTGGTGGTGCCTTTTGAATAGCTCTCATGTCCATGAGTGATGTAATTTGTTTTTGAGCCTCTGCCCATTGATTTGGTGGCAGATTTGGCACTCCTTTTAACCTTGGCAGAGTGTGAAAGTGGAACCTGTAACCTTGAGATACAATGTTGAGAACCCATTTGTCTTTGGCGATGCAATGCCTATTGTGATAGAAAAGTGCCAGTTTTCCTCCTAAGGGGGCTGCCAAGAGAGCTGTTTGGCAGCTGTAGTGGGAAGTCATTGAGGCTGCTTTTTATAAGGTTGTGGCCTGTCTTCCCCTTCTTTCTGGCCTGGTGTACCCCATTGTCAAGGCCTGTAAGGACCTTGTGCTTGACCTCTACCTCTTGGACGTCTGTATCTGCCCCTTTGAGGTCGGTCTGTGACTGGAAAGGACCAATTCTTTGTTGGCCAATTTCTGCTAAAACGAGGAGGCTGAACCTGTAAGAACTCCTTCACCGTTTGCATAGATTTTGCCTTATCCTCCATCTTCTTTAATGCTTCCTCTGCCTTAACTCCAAACAACACATCCCGCTGCAAAGGTGCATCCAATAATTTTGCCTTAACATGATCTGGTAACATATGTTCTGTTAACCAAGCATGCCATCTAATGACAGAGCCTGTAACTGCTGCTCTACAGGAGGCCTCTAAGGAATCAAACCCACATTGCAAAGTATGTTTTCCCAATTGTTCAGCTGCATGCAATAAATCCTGCATTTCTTTAAAGTTAGGAGGATCTGAATCTGGAACCATTTTTTGTTTCAACTGAGACATCAAAAATTGCTGATATTTTAGCATGTGAAACTGGCAATTTAAGGCTCTCATTGCTAAAGTTGCAGACGTATATACTTTCTTTCCCCATCTGTCTAATGCTCTGGAATCTCTGTCAGAGGGAACTGGATTTTTTGCTGATGCGGCCGTAATCCCTTTGGGTCCCATAGAAATAGTTTCAGGGTCAGCAACAGGGCTTTTATATAGAAATTTGTGAGAGTCAGGGACTCTGCAATATCTATCAGGTGTAACTGGGGCTGGAGGTAAGGAGTCAGGGTTTAAGCTGGATTCAGTGTACACATCATCCATAATATCTAACACTGGCGGAATAGCAAGGGGTCTGTGTTGAGGCAATAAAAGGAAGTCTCTGAGCCTTTTCTTGGATTCCGAGTAATCCTGGCCTTCCCAATGGAAATGCTCCCTCATGGTATGTAAGGTCTCCCCAAAGGAGTAGTCCTCAGGCAGAGAGGCTGATGGAATTGATTCCTCAGCATCAGAGTCCTCATAAGGGGGTAAAGAATATCCTATGTCTGAGGATGAATCTGAAGAAATGGACACCTGGTCGGAAGATTCATAGTCTGCATCCTGTCTGGGCCTTTTATCAGAAGGGGGATGGGACCCCCTGATCAGGGTGATTAGGTCTTCGGCCATTTTGAGCATTTGTTTCTTAGGCATGGAAGCCTGTCCTGGAGAATGCTGCATCTGTTTCTTTGATTTTAAGGGGGCCTTAGACTTAGCAGAGGGTTTAATGGTTAACTGGGTAGGTCTGAAAACACCCTCTGAAGCTGTGGGTTGCTCAGCTAATTCGGTTACCTCTGAAGGGTTAGTCTCGGTAGACTGAAAACCTAGAGTGTCTGAAGGCCCAGCCAGCTCCACGTGGGAGTCGGAGGCGGTCTGTGGTTCTGTGGAAGTGGTCGTCAGGGGCTGCGTAGGCACCTCGCTGAAAACCGGAGAACCGGCGTCCGGCCTAGAAAAGGCCTTGTCGTCAGTTTTAGGCCTCGGATGCCTGTCCTTGTCTTTGCACTTTTTGTGTATTCCGGTCGTCGGAAGTTCCGACGGCATGGGGTAATTGAATTTTCTGCCAAAATAATGTCGGGCAAAATCAAACCGACGTTTAATAGTGCGCTTGTTAAACCTAGCACAAAACTGACAACCAGTGACGTCGTGGTCTGGGCCTAGGCATGGAATACAATAGGAGTGGAAATCCTTATGAGGTATTTGCTTCCACAAGAAATACAGTTATTAACTTTTACTGACATCGGTCTGAGGCAAGAAAAAGTTTCCCCAACGGGGTACTTAGCTTTGTAGAAGACTTCGGTTCTGTATTCGGAATGAAAATCTCAGGAGTCGGCCGACCGGCACTTGCGAACTGCTTCTGCTTCGGGCATTGCGCAGCAAGAAAGACTGAAGAAAATGGCGTCGGCTGCATCTTATATACCCCTGTCGCACTGACATCAGGGAGGAGGCGACAGCAACCGACGCTGGACCAAGACTTTGTAACTCAGGCCGTCTGGGGAACCGCCTGACGGCAGTTTAACCCAAGTGTAATGACTGCAGCAGTGTAACACGATGAACATCAGCATGATTTTAACAGGTCTGCATACTGGAACAATCACTGTTACATGTACATTCAATGTGTTATTAATGAAAGTGCAAAACTATGAAAACTACTTTTCATATTTTCTTTCAGAATGCATTAAATCTACACAAGATAACAGTAAGAGGTGACACAGAAAGATGACTGGCAATATGTATGCATCCTGACCTAAAGACATTGTTCCTGCACTGATGAATACTAGTAATGCTTGCAACTAAGTATGACAGTCCCCTTATTAGGAATCAAAGTGACATCTGCAAGCTTACATGAACTATGTGCATATAGTTAAAGTCAGTGTGAGACTGGCATTCCAGGAGGTAATAAAGATGGTGGAAAGTTATGGAAAATATACCATATTTTGTTACATTTGCTTTAATACTGACTCAATGGGATCAGAAATAAGAGTGCAAGCTTACATTCATGTACACATGATGGTAGGAAAATGACACAGAAATGAGGTAACAAGCATACATCCTAACAAATGCAGCTTTGTTTGTTCCCACGGTTAAGTACAGTACTGATTTTTTTGCATATTAATACTATTATCTCAAGAATGGTAGAATTACAGAGCAAAGTGTCACCTGCAGACAGACATGAAAAAAATGAAAACTGCATTCCATTAGGTACTGAAGATTGCTTGTGAAATTTTATGCAAAGTAATCCATACTCCTGTCACATTTGCTTCAATAACGCTTTGATGGATTTGGCAGCAGAACTGTAAGTCTGCTGCCATGTACACGCAGGACAGCAGTTAAAAATACAGAAAAAAAGAGTTGGATAACAAAGTACATATACTTTGCTATACAACTCTGCTGACTCACACATGTATGAATATTAGCAAATATTTGCATATTCACAGCAGTATCTTAAAAATGGAACATGGGAACAATACTATACAAACCAATCACAGAAGTTGCCCATCCATAGATACTTTTGAGCAAACACACTTAAAAATTCTTGCCACCATTTAAGAGTACTAAATAATGTTCACCTCCCAAATCAAGCAGTGCTGTGTATGATATCCCTGGTGTAAATTTGTGTCTGTTCATCAAATCATCAAGACTGTTCTTAAAGTCTCACAAAGTAGTACTCTGCTCGACCGCCAATAACTTATTCCATAAGTTGGTAACATGCTGGGTTACAAATCTATCCCTCCAGAGAGTCTTGTTTATTTGTTGTTGTAAACTTATGTCTTTAGTACGGTTGGTTGTAGAGTATCACTGGCTTTGTGAAGAAATAAATGGTCAAATTGTATTTGGTTTCATGGCTCAAGAAGCAACACAAAGCAGCATGGGGTGACTGAGTGCAAGCAGAGTTGTGCTACTCTATCATGACAGTTGAAGGCTTTAAGGCTTTTAACCTTTTGGGGGGAAAATCAGAGGCCTTTCCAGTTGAGCAATGTACTTGGATTGTACATAGCAAAGAGGGCATCACATTCTATGACAGGTAGGGTTACCACCTTTCATCATGACAAAAACCGGAGTAAAGCCACACCCCTCATGTCACCAATAACCCTGCCCAACCCACTCCTCTCCTGCCCACATTCCGCCCATTTTGTGGCATCATGATGACATCACTCGACAGGGAACGCCCTCTTTTTTAGTTCCTGCTGCCTGCTTTTGGCTGATTTACTATGCTTTTCTATAAAAAAAGCATAATAAATCAGCCGATTTACAAACTCCGATAGTCTGTTTCCTTTTAAAATAAAATGAAAAAAAAATACACTGTATGCTTGTACACATTTGTACTTGATGCTCTTTGACACTAAAGATTTACTGCCATTAAATTAATTTACTGTGATACTGGTTCAAATACTGCAACAAGGTGCAAAGCATTCTATGTACACATTCAAACTGTACCAAATGACATTAAGTATTTATAGTTACTAATTACAACTATACTTTTGAGAACACCTCTCAGTTCATACTTCCTGACCTAACCTGTGGGTTATCTGCTATATATAAATATGACTGCCACAACCCTGCTCTTCTGTCTGACCAAATGTCTTACTCAAATTATGGCATTCATTTCATTAACATTCTTTATGACTGCAAAGTGATAACATGTTTGTATTTTTGAATCTCATGGTACGTGTATACTGTCTCCTTTGTCTGTAAATTTGTAATGCAATGTGTGTTATTATGGTGTACTGCATCCTGGGCCAAAACTGAAAATGGTCAACTTTTGATCAGTGCTATACCCCAGTTAACAAAAGAGAAAAATAAGATCCAATCTACATATTCACAGCAGCAATATCATTAGAATTCTGACTGCAACAAAGAAAGCACAAACTGGAATTTCTCTATTAGTAGGGATCAGTAAAGCAGACCACTGCCACAAAGTTTCTGGGAACTTTAAGAACCAGGTTAGTGATACATGATCAAAAATTAAAGTAAGAAAACATTCATAAGGAAGTTAAAGCACAACTGTTTATACCATAAACATGAATATGCGAATGCCTACCCAATCTTGGTCTCGAACAGACATTGAGTAAGAGTATAGAAAGGAACACTGACCTATCACTGTTTGTGCATTTCAGCCTCCAGATCATTTATTTGATGTTGACAATTTGGATAATGAAATATGCGCACCCCTGTTTGATAACGTCTGTCTTATACCATTTTCCATAGATGAAAGCTTTTAAGTAGCAAACCTCTCTTGCCTCTTCATGGAACTGCTAGCTTAAAATTTGCACGCAATTAGATTTCCACGCTGGTGGTGTTGTAAGCACGCAAGCATGATTCTCGTAACTTAAAGGAGAAGAATCAACCTGCTGCTGCAGCCGTAAAAGTGGGAGGGTGCTCACTCTCACGGCGTCGGTGGCACAAATCCCGGACCTCACGTGTCTGGTTTTGAATGACATTTGTTAACCGGACAATTTGTGAGAAAACCAGACAGTCCGGTCAAAAACTGGACAGCTGGCAACCCTAATGACGGGTCCAATAAAGACAGAGTACTTGGTAAGATAACTTCTTTGGTTCTTGGAGATATTCCCTTGGAAATTAATAAGTCAGACAGAATATTTTCCTGACTATGGTGGAAACATGATGACCAAATGAAAGAGAAATGTCTACATAAGTACCCAGGTCTTTTATGGCCTTATGTGAAGAGGAGTGCCACTCATAACATGAGGATGGAGCAGCCTTTTTGCAGAATGCTACTATGCTGTACCTTTTTTCATTAATCTTGAGACTGTATTCAATATACTAGGTATGTGCATATTCCAGCTGTTTTTGATCAGTTTAGTATCAGTGGATGGAGAAGATAAAAATGCCCAGCTTATGGTCAACCAAGCTTAGTCAACACACTTCAGAGATATTATCTTAAGATACCTGCAAAATTAATGCCAAACAGAAGAGGACCCATCTCTGATTCCTGTGAGTACCCACCAGTTTTAACTTTATGTTCACACAAGAAACCGGCAACTTTAACTACTTGGGATTTGTTATGTTAGCCAATTTACAACATAGTGGACAATGCACGGGTTTTACATTAAGTTTGTCTACATTTTTAGTAACACTAGAATGGGGATAGCGTCAAAAGTCTTGACCAAGTCAAGACACACATTGTGCACAGAGTACTAACTGCCCACAGCCTCTGTAACCTTTTCTAAGAAGCTTACTAGGTTTAGTTGAGGCTGATGGGCTTAGAATTCCCTGGTTCTGGAGAAGGGCTACCCTTATGCAGAGGAATCACTGTGCTTGCTCACCTGGCATTTGTGGACAGGCCGAGGCTGAAAAGTTTAAATAGAGCTTCAGAGAGTGCATACTTGACACTGATGAGAATGCAGCGTACTATGTTAACTGGTCTCTTACAAGCATTATTTTTAGTTTCTGACAAGGATTCTAAGACTTGTTCCAATGTAATTTCAAAGGGAATGAAATTTCAGGGATAGTTAGTGGGCATGGCAATTTGGGTAGGTGGGATAAAGTTAGTACTAAATGTGTCTGCTAATATATTGGCTATATCCTTGGAACTGGAATGTGGGATATATCCAACAAGGCACAGAGCTTTGTCGGACATTATTCTTTAATTTTCTGACATAACAGAAGAAAGACCTGCAGTTTCCTTTGGTATCTGTAAGGATCTACATTTTCTCATAGTGCTCTAAGTTAAATGCCGGCATGTTTCAATGTGGTCTTGAGGTAAGGGGATGGGATCTCTTACAATGTTTCGTTATGTTCCTGCTTTTGTTATATAGTATATTAATAATACAGGAGTTTCACCAGAGATGTTTATTCCTGAATTTGTCATTGTATTTAATGTGGATGGTACAGACTTTCAATGCAGCTGTTCAGCTGCTGTTAAAAACTGGAGGTGATTGTGGCAGCCCTTTCATTTGGGTCCATTTGTGGGTGGTTATTGGGAATTTTGAGTAGGTCTTCTAAAAGTGGATGTAGGTTTGCTTTACAGAAGTCCTACTGAAGATGGTCTCATTTGATGACAGTGTGGTACCACTAGGTCTGACAGAGAAAAAGACGGATTTGTGTTCAGAATTAACCAGAAATGAGCTGTGTGTTGGGGAAGAGGTAAGTGCTAGGTTGGTAATGTCCAGGACAATGTTTGCAGATCCTCTAATGGATAGTTTTGCAATCTGCTCACTTGTTCTGGTATTAACGTCTAGGAAATGCACAGCATACTCATTTTAGAGATGTGAATGTGTCAATAAATGATGGTAACTTAAGTCCCCCAGCAAGACGATATTTGGTTTAACATTTAATCCCTTAATGGTATTAAGGTAGTTTCCACAATCTTTGGGGGCACTGATGGGGAGCTGTAGCAGGCAATGAAGTAACAGCTGGATTTGTTACAGGTGATTTGGATCTCCAGGAGCTCCAGTTAGGGTCATGGGTAATTTGAAGTAAAACGATAGGGTTTTTGTCAAATATAGATACTCCTCCACTATCACCCAAGGGCCTAAAGGCATAATAGGTGTTAAACAATAGTATGGAGAAGTGCTGTCACTGTACTGAAATTATGTCTTGGTAACTACATGGATATAAATGTGTTTGAATGGCAGGACGGCCTCAAGCTCTGGTATCTTTCTATTTAGACATCCAGCTTTGAGTAGTGCCACCATGATGTTGTTTTAAATCAAGTCTGCTATGCAGGAATGTCCATTACAAAGACTCTGCCTAAAAAACACTACAGGACTAGTAAAGGCTTTAGCCATTATGCAATGGGAAGTGTAACCAATCCCTGGTAAAACAGAAAAGTATTAGCTACCATGTCATCCCAGTCCAACAAATACTCAATCACCTTAGAATGGGGGGCAGATTGGTGTGACAAGGATGATTCTTCTGAGCTATGACATAGAATCAGAACTGCCTAGACATGGTAAGGCCTTGCTGTGTCTAATTACGATGGCTGCCAAAAAAGCAATTACTAGAAAATAGAAATCAAAATCTAAACCAATATATTAGAAGTAGTGAATATAGTAACAGAGATAAAACAACTGGAGCTGAGATCTTCATAAGGAAAAATGTAAATTGTGGGAACAATACATACAGGGGAGGAATGAGGTTTAAAAGAAGGCAGGACTTAAATGGGATATGTAATGTCTGACTGAAAATGATTAGGTAGATTATAAGTGATACATAATGTTTGCAGCTGGGAGTGTGTCTGTATGGTTTGTGCCGTAAAATGCTTGCAACTAGGATTGTGTCGGTGTGGTTTGTTTTCATTTATATAAATATATGACTGCCTATGTCGTAAGTGATAGTTTAATAAAGATGTTTCTTGTTTAAAGAAAGGGGGACAGGAACTGAATAATTTATGTAATGTTGCTTCGGTTATACTTAGCCAACTGTTAAAACTAATCATTTTGATTTTACATTAAGGGATCATTCTTGGAGAAGGCAAGCTACTACTCATGACTACTGTCCTTCCTGCTTCTAAATAAATGCAAAGTAAGTTGTTCTATCATGTTTCACTTGTGTCCCTCTGAGTAGATCGACTCAGATCATTCAGTCCCACATGGCCCACCACTAGTTCATAATCGTATTTAAGGGACCTTAATGCCCTTGTGACTTCACAGATCCTGACACTGGGTACACAGCTTACAGTCAAGTACCCTGTTCTCATCTATTCTACAGCATGTGGGGTCTGTATGCCTATGCAAAGAGTCACCTATGACTAAGACATTTCCCTGTGTGGAAACAGATTTAGTGAGCCTTAGAAACTCAGGCCTGCTTTCCAGGTGACTACTGGGTGATCTACTTGGAGTTGCAATATGTAGGAGTGGATAAGAAGCTGGTGTTAACTTGCTAACTGGAGGCTGATATATTTTAGTTTGTTCTAGGAGGCTTTGGCATTTTTTTCCTTTAAAGCTTCAGCCTTATTTATGGTCTTAGTGGTGTGCTGTGACTGAGGTAATGTTGTAGATGCAGGATGCTTACTAATACTGGGATAATGTGAGAGGTTTGCCTCCATGTTTGCTAAATGTTTACATCTCACACAGGTTTTATTATCAATTGGTGGAAGCAGTGAACAGTCAGCAAGCATAAGGTAGTTGATACACTGCCTTAGAACACTTAACTAGGACTAGGGATGGTTATAGTACTCAGGGGATGGAAGGAAACCACTATAGAACACCCTGAAGATTTATGGATGAAGTATTTAATTTGATTCTCTGACATTAGGTAAGATAGTGGCTGATCTAGTAGTACTTTGTGAAAAGACAAAAATAGGTTTGCCAAGCATGATAAGTAGTGGTGATTCCTCAGTTCCTTACTGAAACATCGTAAACTGTAACATCAAATGCCAACAGACAGAAAAAAAGACCGAAACTGCAGGAGAAAAATGAATTTTTAACACTGTTCTTCTTTAAACTTGTTTTTAAAGGTATACACCCCCCCCCCCCATGCCCTGATGTGGGAAACAAGCCACCCACCCACCCAAACTTATATATACCAATTCAGAGATCACCATGCCTTATAGAAAAGGGAATATTCCAAGAAATGCCTATCGTAGACTTGGATTATACAACCATTTTTTCAGCCTTTCAGTCTATTTCAGGATTCATTCATGCAGGTCCTGACTTTTCAAATCATTATCAGTTCACTTACTGGCTACTACTAGTGCTGGAATCACAGTAGCTGCACTTAGCTACAAATAATTTTTCCTTTACTTCTTTTCTCACCAGCAGCAAATTGGTAGTACTAATACCAAGATAGTTCCTGAGAAGCTTAGCACAAGTCAGTAAGCTGAACAACTGCCTAAAAGCAGACGAATAAGGGAAGCTGCTTACACATTAACCAAAGAGACAGGAATCAATGTCCCATGCTCCTTTTCTCTCCAGGAGAGAAGCAGTAGTACTAATCCTAAACTGGCTCCTAACAAGCAGCGTTTATGCTTTTCAGTGATCAGCAGTTTATAGAAAGGCTAGAAAATGATTTTCAAGCACTCCTTCTCTCATCAGAAGCAAAACAGTAGCACTAATCTCAAACTGATTTTTCAAAAGTGGTTTGCAGGCTACCAGTGATTGGCAGTTATTCCCAGATGTTTGTAATTTTAAAAGTAAAATGAAAGAAATGGGTTAATACTCTAGCTACTGCAGTGTGCACTAAGCAGTGGGAAAACAGGAAATAGAGGGTAAGAGATGGTTTAACAAGCTGAGGGAGAGCCTTCATAGTTTGAAACTGTAATGCTCACTAAAATGAGCAGATAAGAGCTTCCAAAGTCAGTTGTACAGTAAAGATATGCCATTCACAGCAAAGAAAGGGTGGGATTGTGTGACATGTGTCATACAAAATCTGCAGTCATACTTCAGTAGTAGCTCTAAAAGATTAGAGAATTTTCCTGTACTGCTAACCTTAAATAATAAAAATCTACTCCTCAGCTCCTCCCACAGATCACCTAGATTTACGTAACTACACCTAATAAGTTTTAAATCTCCAAGAAACGAAAAGAAAAGAAAAAAAAAGAAAATAAAACAAATGTAAAGTAAAATAAATGTTTGCTAAAACAAAATGCAATAAAAAGAACAAAAGTATAGAAACAATGCAAATGTACAAACCTTAAAAGAAGAATTTTAAAGTCATCGCACAACAGCAGCTGTTACATCTCAGTGGCAGCTCCAAAAAGATTAAGCCCTCTGTCCTAGTGAACAAGGTGACGCCTGCAACCTGACACGACATGGTACATGTGAGCAGTAAAACTATCACAGTGGGTTGTACAAGGCCTAACTTGCAGAACAGTGTTTTTGCACAATTATGAAAAATGTAAAACATTTTCTACATTTCTGTAAAAAATTCTAAAACTGAGTGTGATAATACTGTGCTACAGAATCCTATGTAAGCAGTGGATGCTAGGCAACAAATGACAGTAATAAGAAGTTGTGTACCTACCATAACGTTCCATGTTAGTTGTCTTCTTCTCGCCTTCTTTCTTGCTGGTTGGGTTCGGAGCTGATCCGCGGCTCTGACTCGGCCATCTTCAAAAGCTCGAGAGCTGCTTACTGGCTCGAGGCCCCCCTATATCCCATGATGCCTGGCGCTAGATACCCAGATCTTGTTTGGTAAGTCTAACTGCAGACATAAAATACAGGAATCCTATCCTAGAATGCATAAATCCTACTGGAGAGACTACTAGTCAGAAAGGAATAGCCAGAGAAAACTCAGCCAGTGAAAGAAAAGCATAAGGAACTCTTCTCAGTCTACTAGGATAGGGGGATGGAGGGTGGGACGCAAGAAAGAAGGCGAGAAGAAGACAACTAACATGGAACGTTATGGTAGGTACATAACTTCTTAATGTTAAGTTGTCTATCTCGCCTTCATTCTTGCTGGTTGGGACAGCATCCATAGCACCTCAATCCTGGGTGGCTCATCGGAACAGACTCTTCAGAACAGTGGAACCAAAACCAGCTCTGCTCCTGGAGGCCACGTCCAGCTTATAATGTGAAATGAAGGCATGAGGATTGGCCCATGTAGCTGCCGCACAAATAGTTTCCATTGGCAATCTTGCCTGAAAAGCCAATGAAGTAGCTAGAGCTCTAGTGGAGTGACCTTTTGGTTTAGCAAGAAGCTCTTTGTTCCTTAGCTGATATATCAATGTAATAATAGACGACAACCACCTAGATAAAGTTACTTTCGACACTGATAGACCTTGTTTACCCTCAGCATAGGACAGGATCAGCTGGTCTGATTTTCTGATTTGCTTAGTTCTATGCAAGTAAAAACGTAACTCTCTATAAACATCCAACTGATGCAACTTGTACTCCACCTTGCTGGAATAATTTGGAAAAAACACAGGGAGATCAACAGACTGATTCAAATTATTCTCAGAAGAAACCTTTGGAAGGAAGAAAGGATTAGCCCTGAGAGAAACTCTGTCCTTGTGGAAAACTAGATAAGGAGGGCGAACACAAAGAACTTGAAGTTCAGAAACTCTTCTGGCTGAAGTAACTGCAACCAGAAGAAGGGTCTTCCAAGAAAGAAACTTGAAAGAACAAGAAGCTGCAGGTTCAAAGGGGGGCAATATCATGGAAGCTAAAATGAAATTTAGATCCCATGGAGGCGGGGGATCTCTCACTGGGAGCCTGAGTAAAGTAGTCCCTTTGAGAAAAGCTTTACAAAGCTTATGGGACATAATACTAGTATCTGATAGGCCTGTATGAAAGTTTGAAATTGCAGCTAACTGAACTCTAATCGTGGCAAAAGAAGATCCAGCATGAAAAAGTTCCGCTAAATAATCCAAAATATGGTGCACAGGGGCCAAAAAGGGATCTATATTTCTATACTCTGCCCAGAAAGAGGAACATTTCCACTTACTAGCATAAGTCTTTCTAGTGGTAGACTTATGCGATGATAAGATGATTTCACGCACCGAGTGGGAGATGTTCGGAAGCCTGGCTAAGGTTGGAAGTGGAGCAACCAAGCAGTGAGCTGGAGAGATTGAAGGGATTGGTGCAGTCCACCCGATTGATGGATCAGGAGGTCTGGAACTGGGTCCAGGGTTGCTCCAGAAGGTGATGATGCAGGAACGGGAACCAAATTTGCCGAGGCCAGTAAGGGGCAATGAGGATCATCTTGCATCCCAAGATGGTAGCTTTCTGTATTAGTTTGGGAATCAGGGGAAACGGAGGGAATGCATAAAGAAGCCCCTGAGGCCAATCGTGAACTAGAGCGTCTCTGGGGGAGTGTCCGGGAAGAGGGAGGAGAGGGAAGAAGTTGTTGCACTTGCTGTTGAAGGGGGTGGCAAAAAGGTCGCAGCAAGGCTGACCCCATCTGCAGAAGATTTGGTCCGCCACTGTCTGATTGAGAGACCACTCGTGAGGCATGAGAATTGCTCTGCTCAGCCTATCCGCTACAATGTTGGACTTCCCATGGATGTGCGCTGCTATCAGAAACCGTTGGGAAGAGATCGCCCACTGCCAGAGTCTGAGTGCTTCTCGACATAGGGGATAGGACTTGGTTCCGCCCTGCTTGTTGATGTACCACATTACCGACATATTGTCTGTCTGAATTGCAATGGTCCCGGTGGGAAGAGAGTTGTGAAGAGCTTGCAACGCCAAAAGCACGGCCCTCATCTCCAAGACATTGATATGCAGATGGTACTCGTGAGGCTGCCAGGTGCCTTGGACTGTTCTGCCCTGAAAATGCCCCCCCCCCCACCCGATCAGGGAGGCATCCGTGGTCATCGTAGCCACTGGAGGAGGAAGAGCAAATGGTCTGCCCTGGGGTACTGATGGGGAAACCATCCACCAAGCAAGTTGGTTTTTGCATGTCTGTGTGATCATTATCTTGTGAGACATTGGAAGTTGCTGGAAAGACCATTGGGTGAACAGCATCCACTGAAGAATCCTCATACGAAAATGAGCAAGGGGAACTAGTATGATAGCCGCTGCCATGAGACCCAAGGTTTTTAGGACGAATCTGGCCTGACTTTTTTTGCATCCTGATAAGACCTGCACATGTCGGCGAATGTCTAACACTCTGTCTAATGGCAGTCTCGCTGACATGTCCTTTGTATTTAAGTTTGCGCCTATAAAGGTAATAGATTGACAAGGCGACAATGCAGGCTTTTCGAAATTTATTGTGATACCTAGTTTGGAGCAAGTTTGGATGGTGTAGTCTCTGGCTGGCAGCAGGTGATGTCTGGTGGTAGCAGTAAGGAGCCAATCATCTAGATATGGAAACACCTGGAATCCTTGCCGTCTCAGGTGAGCTGTAACTATTGCCAAACATTTGGTGAACACCCTGGGGGCTGTGGTGAGACCAAAGGGCAGAGCTCTGAACTGATAATGACTGGCTCCCAGCCGGAAGCGGAGGAATCTTCTGGAGCATCTATCCATTTTGATATGGTAGTACGCATCCTGAAGATCTATGGAGCACATCCAATTGTCCTGACCCAGAAAGGGTAAAATGGACTGTAGCGTGACCATCCGGAACTTCATTCTTTGAACAGACCTGTTTAGTCTGCTGAGATCCAGAATGGGTCTCCAGTCCCTTGTCTTTTTTTGGTACCAAAAAGAACCTTGAGTAAATTCCGGATCCTTGCTGGTCTGCTGGGACTGGCTGGATGGCTCTTTTTCTTAGCAGTTTTGATATTTCTTGAACTGCTTGATCCCTTAGATTGGGTGGAACATCTGGAAGGGATTTGTTGGGAATGTAGGGAGTGCAAAAGAAGGGGATTTTGTAGCCTTCAGATATGATAGACAGTACCCATTTGTCTTGTGTTATATTTTGCCAGGCTTTTGGGTACAGCAATAATCTTCCCCCGACTGCCTCCGAAGGTGGACAACCGGGCAGCACCTCAGGGATGCTGGAAGGGCTTGTCAGAGAAAGATTCTCTGTGGCCCTGATTTTGCGGACCCCCTCTGCCCCGAGGGCGGCGTCTATTGTTGTTCCCTCCTCTGCCCCTGGAGGGGAACTCTCCACGTGTGTCAGGCACGGCTCCCTGGGGTTTCTGGAACCACATCTTCCCACTCTTCTGATCCTTGGGATACGGTCTAGAAGGAGTGGAAAAATGGACTCCCACAGCAGAGAGAGTCTTGCCCTCCTGCTCACACCTGGTAAGGGTATTCTTCACCTGTGGTCCAAAAAGAGCAGAACCATCAAAGGGGGTGTTGGTGAAAGACGCCCTGAAGGGTTCCGCAAAGTTACATAACCGCATCCAAGCATGCCTCCTCAAAGCCACGCCTGTGCCTGCGGCCCTACTCGCACCATCGGCTGCATAAGAGATGAGCCGCATGGAGGAGTTTACTACCGAATTAAGAGTCGCCAGCTGGGAGGCAACCTTAGCCTGGGCCCCCACAGCTGATGGATCTTGAAAGGCATCTCCTAGCTCTTTAAGGAGATCCCTTTGAAGGTGGGTAAAGTGGCACAAGTAGTTCAGCGACCTCATGGAGAAGGTCGCTGAGGAAAACATCTGCTTCCCATATCTGTCCATCGTCCTAGATTCCTTATTAGGGGGAATGGACAGACGAAGAATTTTCAGCCAACTCCTTTTTTGTGGCCGCTGCTACCACCATGGCATCAACGGGAACACCCTTCGTCAGAAATTGCTTGTCCTGTGGTGCAGTAATAAATTCTGTGGGTCTTCGGGGTTTGGTTCCACTGTGTCTGGGGCTGACCACACCTTCCGAGCCACCACAGACATCAGTGGATCGAAAGGCGGAGACACCCAGGAGGTGGAGGGTCGGGAACCAAACGCGTCCAGGAATACCGACTCATCCTCGGAAGGGTTAAGGGTAGTCCAGTTCCCCCTCTGCCTAAGTATCTCAAGGATGTCCTCAGACGGGTATCTCGGGGACCCTTCCGAATCCTCTAAGTCGGTATCTGAAGTGACAGACTCAAGGGAGTCAACATGCTTCCTCTTGCATTTCCTCTTTCGAGGGGGCTCCTCTGAATGATCAGGGGAGGCCTCGGAAGAGGAAGATACACCGAATGGGGTGCCCTAGAGCACTTGTTCCCCACGCTTGGGGTCTGGAGGATGGGCAGAGGCAGACGCAGGCACCATGGGGGAGGAGCCGATGAAGCTGATCGTGGGGCTGACTCAGAGGCCAGCACACTCCTCATGACCTCGAAGGTGCCCCTTCCTGATAGCGGAGAAGGCTCCGGCGAGACCGGCATCCTTCCCAGCACTGAGAGAGATGGCTCCGAAGCCGATGTAGGAGCCAAACTCACCTGCGCTGAAGCTCCGAGAGGGAGAACGGGGTCAGACAAGGGTCCAATGCCACTCGCCCCCTCAGAGCCGACGAGGGAGTCTCGGCGCCCAGATCCCTCCAAGGAGGGCACCATGGAGGCGATCGGAGCCGACGGAATCTAAAGGGTAGGTATCGGTGCTGACAGTTCCACGATCCGAGCCCCAGCAAGCTCCGGCTCCGAACTCAAGGGATGAGTCAAAGGAGGAAGTACTGCAGAGACAGGCAGAGCCGAACCCTGATGAGGGGGGCTGGATAACATTTTAGCCAGGGCCTGCAATTTTAGAAGCCTGCTCACCACTCTCTCCAAATCGTGGTCAGATAGTCTAGAAGACCGAGAAGAGTGGGATCGGTGACTTCGCTCCGACTGTAACAGAGGCGACCCCGGAGCCGAGTGTATCGACTCTAGGGATGGAGATCTAGAGCGTTTTCGTCTCCCTGATGGTTCCGACACCAGAGTTGGGGACGACTGGGAGATAGGTACTTCGGTTCCAGCCAGAACCGAAGTTGAAGCAGACGCCACACCCAACGGCTCCGAACTGGGAGCCGACGGCTTCATTGGCTTAGAGGGTTTCACTGGCTAGGCCTTAGCCGATGACCCTTCAGGTTTGAGCAAACCCCTAAGGATTAGCTTATTCTTATGCTCCTGCAGGACTCTTGGACTAAAGGTGTGGCACACCAAACAAGAGTCCTGCAGGTGTAGGGCGCCCAAACAGTAGACACAAGAAGTGTGACCATCTGTCAAAGACATCTTCTGACAGCATGAGTCACACATCTTGAATCCAGATACTTTCGTATCTTTAGACATTCCTGTAAAAGGAAAAATCAATCACAGAGAAAAAGTAACAGAAGGGAAGTAGGTAACTAGTAAAACACACGCACTCAACACAAGTTACCACACCCTAACAGCACACACACTCTATTATCCAAGAAAAGGTAAATAAACCTACTGATCTACAACAATTTCTAATAAAAACTACTACATAAAAAATTAAGAACAAGGATTAGCCTCTAACTAAAAACGGCTACCTTAAAGAAACAAACGGGGGAGGGGGGAAGGGAAAACTCTCTCTAACAAGAAAAAGAGTTTCCAAGGGAAGGAGACTAAATTACAAATAGATAACTACAACTACTATAACTACTATAACTACTCTAAACACCGGCTATAATATACATTTTTATATATGCTAACAATAAAATCGAAAAATATGACCTGAGCCAGCAAAAGCAACCTCACAGCAAAAGCGGCAAACAAGATCTGGGTATCTAGTGCCAGGCATCATGGGATATAGGGGGGCCTTGAGCCAGTAAGCAGCTCTCGAGCTTTTGAAGATGGCAGAGTCAGAGCCGAGGATCGGCTCCGAACCCAACCAGCAAGAATGAAGCGAGATAGACAACTTAACATATGAAGTTGGGTAAGATAAACAAATCCAGAGGCTTTATGGCTTTTTTGAGCTAAATAATTACATTGAAATATTAATACTGATATATATCAAACTATAGGCCTTACATTAGGGAGCAAGGTGGTATCTGACATGATTTGGTATGTGTGCACAACACACACACACTGAAACCATTTTGACATACAAGGTTTGAGTTATTGAAATATTTTCAATTTTCAGTATTTCTGTTAATGTACAAATGTATTTATTTATATTTGTTTATTGAGGTAGTACACCCATCAATATTGATTAATTTCAGGCTGAGCTGGGTGAAATAAAAAACATTTCACAAACATAAAATACATAATTGTAAGCAATAACAGAGATGTACATCCTAATTATATAGAACAAGTTGTATATACATTCTAATGAATAAGCACAGTACCACTGTTTAATCAGTCAGAGTTTACTGTACAATATATACCTTAGTTTCTAAAGTGGGTCGATCTTCAGTAAATCTTGAGGAAGAGAGACTTGGTTTCTGTTTCAGGACTTCAAATGCTCTTTGGTGTTGTTCTAACCATGACCCAAGACACATCTTTGCATGTCAGTTCTCTAAGCGGTGCTGAAAATTGGCTCAAGTCTGGAATGAACTTGCCTAGGTAGTTAACCATGCCGAGAAAACATTGCAAGGCTTGAACATTGTCTGGAGCTGGCATCTTAAGAATAGCTGTTTGCTTGGAAGGATTCTGGTCGTAAGCCTGAACTGGTAAATAAACAACCAACATAAGTAACTTCTCATAGCCTGAATTTGCACTTCTTAGGAGTCAGCTTAAGATACATTTCACGTGCTCTTTCCAAAACTTTCTTGAGGTTTCTGTCATGTTCACCTTCACCATTACCTCCTACTAAAATATCATTTACTACAATAGCACACAGTAAATTTTCTCCATTGCACATTGGAAGACTTCACTGGCAGAATTTATCCCAAATGGCATTCTCAAAAACCTGTACCTGCCAAAAGGAGCACTGAAGGTAGTTGGTGATGAAGATTTTCAGTCATACAAAATTTGCCCAAATTAATTCTTTGCATCTAACTCAGAAAAAACAGTGGCATTTGGGATAAGAGCAGCAACTTCTTTGACTGAACGTATTGGATGATGATGTCTTTTCAGTCCTTTGTTCAAATCTTGTGGATCAATACATATTTTGATATCATCTGAGCTTTTCTTGTGAGCTACTACCATGGAAGACACACATTCAGATGGGAATGACAAACCAACTGGACCAATCACACCTTGTTGCACCATTTTATTTAGCTCAGCCTTGACTCTGTTCTGCATAGCTACTGGAACTTTCCAGGCTGGTCTGACAACTGGACTGACCTCTGGGTCTAACTTCATGGAGTACACAACTGGAAGTTTGCCTAGTTTGTCTTAAAAAGATCAGCATAGCTAGAAAAAATAGACTGGGCGAAAGTAAAACAGTGTTTTTTCAAGCTTACATGGTGCACTCCTTTATTAAATGAAAGTAGTTCATAGGTTCATAGATTAGTACTAAGCTAACTGCCCTTGCAAGCCATTTTAAGCCTAGCCAATTATCCCTTGTGAGACTCGAACCCTGCACCTTGTGTTTGTAAGGCAAACACCTTAACCATTAGGCCACCCTCCCAACCCCTAGTCACATTTTCAAACCATCTCTGAGGCCTAATGACGACTGTACGTGTTTCTTGACTATGTAAAATTGCAAGTCATAGCTGTTTCCCAGCAGAGTATCATGAAAGCACTACTGAACCTTCAGTTTGAATTTCTTCACCACCATAAGCAACAAGCTTCGCATGCTTTGCCAAACCAAGCTTCTCACCACCAGCATATACCCTAGCAAATGTTTCTGCTGTCATAACATTGCACTTTGAACCTGTGTCAGCTTTGAGCTCAATGGGTCTCCCATTTATCCAAACAGTACAAAATATTTCATTCTTTGACCATAAATGTACTTCATTAACTGTTTCATAAAGCACAGACATGTCATCAACATAAAAAGTAGGGTCACACCTTTCTATCTGATCAACTTGTTTCTTTTAATGTTCTCTTTTAATAAAATAATGCTCCTTGTTTGATTTACATAAGCTTTTGAAATTATTCCACTTATTGCATTTGTGACACTGCTGACCAAAGGCTAAGCACTTTTCTCTTTTAGATTCATGATTAGCACAATTACGACAGTTGACTATGAAACTGAGTGAGATTGCATGCTTTGAGTTTGCTATCTGATTGTTATGCTTCAGTGAGACTGTGCAAACTCCAGAGTGCACCTTGGAACTTGCTAGAAAAGTATGGGGTTTACCAGCGAGTGTTACAGGACCTGCAGTTGCTGCCATGTGCTTGGAGCTGTTTCTTTTAACTACGTGCTGAACACTATTAACATGAGCACTAGAAGATACTGGAAGCAAGTTTTCTCATTTGCAAGCATGTTTGCGTGCTTTTCTGTGAGCTCGTATATCTGACAAATCTCAATGGCCTTTTTCAAAGTTAAATCACTGTCACAAAGCAAAATCTTTCTCACAGCATCATCTTTAATACCACACACTAGTCTGTCTTTTACCATCACATCCCTTGATTCACCAAATCTGCACGTTTTAGCTTTGTTTCTCAAGTCAGTTATATATGCTGCAAAAGTTTCACCAGGCTTTTGATCTCTTGTGTAAAATAAGTGCCTTTCCATTGTAATGCTCTGATGGGGGTTACAAATTACTCTAAATTTATGTATTAAGCACTTAGGGTCTTCCCTTGACTCAGCCGGTACAACTATATGACATTTTCCCCCTCTCCTGCAAATACAGAAGGTGCATACACAAATAAACGCTCTCTTCCTATAGCTTCTGAAATAGCCAAATTAAGCAGAATAAATGCCTTTGTATGGTCATCTTTATCAGAAAATGCAGCTTGCATGAAAATATTGTACTCTTGCTCAAACACTCTCCAGTTCTCTGCAATATTATTATCAAATACAAGTGATGCTGGTCTATGAACCTTCTGCAATGCCAACAAAGTATGCCCAAACACAGTGAAAATATGGCCCTTGAAATTATATACAAACATGCATACACAGCCAGTAATTGTAGAAACATTCAAATGCACAATAAACTCTTTAAAATACTTTACTTAGAAAAATATGCTCTGAAATTACTGTATTTTGCAAAATAACTGTACTGTAATACTGCACACACTTGCAAACACTTTGTATACTTCGGATATTTCGAATAAGTTTAATTAATGTGTAAAAGTAGCACATAGGGAAAAATTGCGGTTGTTTGCCTTTATTTCAAACATTTTCTATAGTTATTTGAATATTTTTTCAATATGTTGCAGTTTCGGACATTTTGTTTATTTAAAAATTTGTTTAGGATGTTCTGAGTGCTTTGTTTAATATTTTGCAAATAAGAAAGCTTTGGTACCTGAAATACATGTCTGGCCTTTTTTTATGAACTAAACGTGCAGTGGGGATGATCCATTCCTCTGTATTCCTCCACCTTTAACTGAGTGCCTTCTTGGGCCGGAATCTCGATTTCTGGATCCCATTCTGACACCATGTCGCTCGTCTTGGTTTACAATTGAAGATGAACAGACAGGGTTGTTCGTTTATATGCTTTATTATATAGAAACACACCAGGATGGATAGCAGCAGTACAAAATATAAACAAACTGATTAACTGACAGACTACACAGGCATGCATACTTACATCTCAACAGATTACTATATTACGGCAGTCAGGCTCCCACATGCTCAGTATTTATGCACTTGTGCAAGCCCTTAGAAAGCTTCTTTAAGGTATACATACATATTGATCTACAGATTAAAAAAGAAGTTATGTCTTACCATAATGTTCCATCTGTATTGTTGATCCTCGTTCAGTCATTACGTATGGGTATCGGTTCCGAGCTCGGAACCGAGCTGGCCATTTTCCAAGCTCGCGTCAGCTTCAAACTCTCGAGCTAAACTCTTACCCACAATTCCCCTCTCCCTGTTACCTCAAATTGAGTTTGCAAGTTAGAGAAGGTAGAGGCTACCTCTGGTCAAATAACCTAAGAGAACTGGATGGTGAGATCCACTACAAACCACAGGAGGGGGAAGGAGGGAGGGTCATAATGACTGAACGAGGATCAACAATACAGATGGAACATTATGGTAAGACATAACTTCTTTATCTGATATTGTTAATCCTCGTTCATTCCTTACGTATGGGACAGAGTCCCCAGCTACCTCTATTCCTGGGAGGCTCTCATGGAAGGACATTCCTGAGCACCATAGAACTGAAAGATGCTCTTCCCCTGGAGGCTAAATCCAATTTGTAATGATTGATGAAGGTAGGAGGCGCAGCCCAAGTTGCAGCTGCACAGATGTCATGTAAAGAAGCTCTGGCATGGAAGGTAGCAGAAGTTGTCACCGACCTTGCTGAATGAGCTTTCAAGGTAGTAGGCAGCGAGATATTATGTTGTATGTAAATAAAGGTCACACAGTCCTTCAACCATCTAGCTAATGTGACCTTAGCAACAGCCAATCCTAATCTAGGTCCAGAAAAGGGCAAAAATAACTGGTCAAATTTAAGTAAGGGTTTAGTCCTGTTTAGGTAAAAATGGATTTGCCTGTATATATCAAGGGTATGTAGCAATACTCTCCTCTGTTTGAATGGTTGGGAAAGAAAACTGGCAATTCAATGGCTTGATTAATGGACATTTCACAGATCACTTTAGGCAGAAATGACGGATTAGTTCTCAGAGACACTCTATCTGTATGAAAAATCAAGTATGGACTCTTGATACATAAAGCTTGAAGTTCAGAAATATGTCTGGCAGAAGTAATAGCGACCAAAAACAAGGTTTTCCATGACAAATACTTGAGGTTGCAAGAACAGGCTGGTTCAAAAGGTACCATTGTCAGAGCTTGTAGAACTAATGATAAATCCCATGGTTGAATAGGTTCTCTAAAAGGTGGCTTCAGATAATTCACACCTTTTATGAAGGTCTTGCACAACTTATGGGACATAAGAGAGGAATCTTAGACACCCTCATGAAAATTAGAAATTGCAGCCAAATGAACTCTAATGGTAGAAGCTGATAGACACGATTGAAACAGGTCGGCCAGATAGTCTAGTATTATCAACACTGGTGCTGAAAAGGGGTCTACTTGTTTATCTTTCAGCCAACAGGTAAATCTTTTCCACTTGCTCAGATAAGTAATTCTAGTGGAGGACTTATGAAAAGCAATGCGAATATCACGTATTGGTAAAGAAAGATCATTCTGCCTGGCAATCAAGGGAATTGGAGTAGCCAAGCCATTAGCTTCAGGCTGTTCAGGTTGGGATGAATTCAGGCTCTGTGGGTGTGAGATCAACTCCGGGATTGGATGGAGGATCCATGGTCGATCTAGTAGGTGAGGCCAAAGGAATCAGAACCAAATCTGTCGTGGCCAATATGGTGCTATGAGGATTACCTTGCTCTTCAACCGCCGGGCTTTCTTCAGAAACTGGGGAATGACAGGAAAGGGCGGAAATGCATAGAGAAGACCCGAGGGCCAATCGTGGACTAGAGCACCCCTGGGTGACTGCCCCGGAGGGGGAATCAGGGTGAAGTAGTTGCTGCATTTGTAGTTAGCCGGGGATACAAAGAGGTCGCAGCAAGGATGGCCCCAGTGGTGGAAGATCTCCCCCGCTATCAAGGGATTCAGGGACCACTCGTGAGGTTGCAGAATGCACCTGCTGAGTCTATCTGCTATCACGTTCGAACTCCAGAGAATGTGCGTTGTTAGAAGAAAACGGTTGGTAGCCATCGCCCATTGCCATATCCTCATGGCCTCTCGACAAAGGGGGTAAGATTTGGTTCCACCTTGCTTGTTGATGTAACAGACCACTGCCATGTTGTCTGATTGAATCGCAATTGTCCCAGACGGCAGCAGGGGATGGAATGCTTGCAACGCCAGAAGCACCGCCCTCAGCTCTAGAACATTTATATGCAGATGGGCCTCATGTTGGGACCAAGTACCTTGGAGTGTCTGTCCCTGACATAGCCCCCCCACCCCCTAAAGGAGGCGTCCGTGGTCTTGGGCTGCTGGGGGGAGAAGGGGCGAGACCATTGTGAGAGATTGTGTGTCATCCACCAATTTAAATCCTGTTTGCACCTGTGGGTTACTCGAACCATGACTGAAAGAGGTTGCTGAAAAGGATACCATTGGGTGAGCAGTAGCCATTGTAAAAGCCTCATGTGAAACCTGGCCAGGGGAACAATGGTGATGGAGGTTGCCATGGAACCCAACAGCTGTAGAACCAAGTGAGCCATGGATTTTTCCTTTGACAGGATTGGAATTAGTTATTGCTTTATCCTTAAAATTCTGTGCTCTGGAATAGCAGCTCTGCAGTTTTTTGTGTCCAAGATAACCCCTATGAATTCTGTCGACTGAGATGGGGTGAGATTGCATTTCTGCCAGTTTATGGTTATGCCTAGCCTTTGAGCAGAGAGGAGAGAGTATGCCAGGGCTTTTTCCAGTAGATGTCTGGTGGGGGCAGAAATGAGCCAGTCATCTAGGTACGGAAACACCTGGAATCCTTGAAGTCGCAAGAGAGCTGTGACAACTGCCAGCACTTTGTGAGCACTCTGGGGGCTGTAAAGAGTTCTAAGGGCAGTACTCTGAACTGGTAGTGACTGGCTCCCGCACGGAAGCGCAGAAATCTTCTTGATGGCCTGTCTACCTTTATGTGGTAGTACGCATCTTGAAGATCTATAGAGCACATCCAATTGTCTTTTTCCAAAAGCGGGAGGACAGACTGTATAGTGACCATCCGGAATTTTTGTACTCTCACAAACTTGTTCAATACACTGAGATCCAAAATTGGTCTCCAGTCCCCAGTTTTCTTTGGCACCAAAAATAGTCTTGAGTAGATTCTGGATCCTATCTGGTCTGGAGGGACTATTTGGATGACTCTTTTTCTTAGCAGCTTTTCTATCTCTAGTGCTGCTTCTTCCCTTTGACTGGGTGGAACATCGGGAAGATTTTTTGAAGGGACAGGACAAAGATCGAAGGGGATATGATAACCCCTGGTTATGATCCTTTGTACCCAAGAATCGGTGGTGATGGTTAGCCTAGCAGAAGGGTACAAGGAGAAACGTTCCCCAACCACCTCCAGAGGAAAGGAGTTGGGCCGCTCTTCAGGAGCGCTGGTAGGATTGACCAGGGAAAGAATCCCTGGAACCCTGGTTACGCGGTCCCCCTCTGCCCCGAAAGGAGCGTCTTCCCTGTGAGTTTTCCCCTCTGCCTCTGGGGGAGAACTCGGCCTGTGTGTCACGGAACGGACCCTGAGATTTCTTGAACTATATCTTCCCACTCTTTTGGTTTCGGGAGAAAGCACATTGAGGGGAAGAATAACGGACACCTACGGCAGAAAGGGTCTTACCGTCTTGTTCACATCTGGCCAGTGTGCTTTTGACTTTGGGCCCAAACAACGAGGAGGGCTCAATGGGGGCATTAAGAAAGGAAGACTTAAAAGGATCCGCGAAGTTGCACAAGCGCATCCAGGCATGTTGTCTCAAGACCGCAGCTGAACCCGCCGCTCTAGCTGCTCCTTCTGATGCATGAGATATCAATCACATAGAGGAGGTAGATATAGACTCAATGGTGGCCAGCTGAGAGGCCACTTTGTCACGTACCTCATCAAACATTGCACCAGTCAAGGTTTCAGAGAACTCAGAAACCAGATCCCATTGAAGCCTGGTAAAATGTGCCATATAATTCAGGGACCTGACAGCAAAGGCCGCTGAAGCAAAAGTGTGCTTCCCTATTCTATTCTGTCCAGGGCCCGGGACTCTCTGTTAGGCGGATGGACAGTCTGGCTTTCTTCTTCTGCCAGATCCTTTTTTGCTGCAGCCGCCACCACCAAAGCATCTACAGGAAGACCTTTGGACCAATGGGAATCTGAAGCAGGAGGGGACAAGATCTTATCTGGCCTCCAGGGAATAGCTTCAACAGTATCAGGGGCCTTCCAAGCACACTGCACAATGAACTTGACAAGTTCATCGGTAGGTGGAGTAACCCAGGAGGTAGGGGGCTGGGCGTGAAAAGCCTGCAGGAACACAGATTCCTCAGGGGTCGGATTAGAGGGCTGCCAGTCACCTCTCTGTTTCAAAATTTCAAGGATATCGCCAAAGGATACTTCAGATGGTGACCGAGGGGATCCTTCCCCCTCATCGAAATCTGTGTCCTCAGTGAGAGACTCCTCTGTGGAGTCCATGTGCTTCCTCTTACACAAACTTTTCCGGTGGACCTCCTCAGCGGGAGAAGCTGGGGAAGACAACGGAAAAGGGGATTCCTGAGGGAATATGTCCCGAAGCCTTTGTACCCAGTGTCCGCTAGGTGCAACTTGTGAAACCAGTTTTGTACACCATAAATGTAGATGTCCGAGGTGGCCTTGATGTAGAAATAACTTGAAGGCCAGGCCTTCCTTATCACCTACTTTTGCATTTCCTTTTGCTTTTATGTTATAGCTCTTGAGACCATAGCCCCTTTCCCTCTTCTTCCCTCTCCCTCATCCTGTCCCCCATCCATCTGTCGTTGTTGGTGGTTTGGTTGGGTGTATTGGTTTGCTGGAAGTTTTGCTGAAGGCAAACCTGCTTGACTTGAGCCCACCACAGAAATTCCTTTTGAGGTATGGGATGGTATCAACGTTTCTAAGCTGTGACTGTGCTGAGTCCATAAACTCCTTAGGGTACCATTGGGTTTTTCACTTCCTGGCTTGAGGAATCAGAAAGAAGAAAAGCCATGTACAAGCAGCCTGCAGGAGATTTTCCTTGCAGCAGTCAGCTGAGTTTGTCTTGGTTTTTTTTGAAGTAATCCGGGTAGTTGGTTTTGTTTTCTTCTGTGAGAAAGGCACATTTGGTGGGTGGTAGATCCCAAGACTCCAAAAGTTATTCTCTTGGGATGGTACCAGTCTTGACTTGTGAATGTTGACTGTGTACCAGAGGAGGGCGGAGGTATAGACAGTCCGGTATCGCCAGCAACAGCGAAAGCCTTCTCCATCAGTTGGAAGGCTGGTCCACCCGGACAGGAGTGTATGTCAAAGGGGGCACTCCTCCCCTAAGTGGCTCAGCCTGCCGACTTGGAGTCCCTGGATGGCTGTGGAGCAGCAAGCTATGCTATCACAGCTGACATCCTGGATCGTAGCAAAACTTTCCTGCCACGAAGGCAACTGCGGTTCCTTAGTGAGATCCGTAAAGGGAACCGCAGAAGGGGAAGACTGTACTATATCCATGGACTTCAAAGGCAATGAAGGAGGAGAATAAGAAGGTGTCTTTGGAGATGGGTGATCACCTCCCAAGGAAGGATAGTTCCTGGAGGGTGGAATACCTCTGGTCAAGAATGCCTGGTCCACAAGACGCAACACATCATGTTCAAAAAGGCTTCTAGTGGACCTCACAGAGACTGAGGGAGAAACAGGCCTGTCCACAAAAGAGGCAGAATCTGTGCCTATCTCATCTGATCGCACCGAGGTCAATGGTGCAGAGAAAGACTGAACTACTGTATTCTGCATCAAAGTCGTTATCGGTGCCGATGGCATTGTCTGCACCGACACAGGGATCCGTGCCAAAGTGGTTGTCGGTGCCGACGAAACTGGAACCAACAAAACTGGAGTCAGTAATAAAGGCCTCGGTTCCGATGAAGGTCTCGGAGCCGACATGGTCAAGGTCTGCGCCGACTGAATGGTCGGTGCCGATACAGTGGTAAAGGTCTGAACTGAGGAGCCCCTCGGTGCTGATATATAAAAGGCTGCAGGAGAGGACGGAGCCAAAATCACTAATGGAGCTAAAGGCCTTGGTGCTGAAGGTCTGGGCACCAAAAGCACTGAGGCGACTGAGAGAGCTCCAGAGATGAAATTTTAGCCTTTTTAGATTTTGGTTGGTGAGAGTCCCCAGCCGGGGACGAAGGCAAGGATTTAGCCTTCGTAGAAACATCCATTTTCTTATGGGCTTTAGGAGGGGTTGAGACCTCTGACCCAGAAATAGCCTCTGAAAAGGGAGATTTTGGAAGTCTTTTCAGAATCAGCTTATTTTTCCTTTCTAACAAAGTTCTGTTAGAAAAGTTTTCACATATAGTACAAGGTGGTTCAACAGATAAATGGGAAGCTCCCAAACAATAATCACATAAAGAGTGTGCATCAGAAGTAGGCAGTTTGTGTCCACAATCAGAACACCGCTTAAACCCCAGACTACCCTTTCTATCTGCCATATTAACAAATAGAAAAGTACCAACAATGGTACAAGAGATTACCCGAAGGTATGAAAAAGAAAAGGAAAGGGATTACCAACGATGGTAAGGAGAAATTACCTTGCGGTAAAAAGTGTAAGTAAAGGACAGAAAAAACCTGAGGAAATTATGAACGCTAGATGTGATAGGGCAAGAGACAATAAAAAAATCAACTTTTCTGACAGAAAAGTAATTTGTAAAGCAATTAAACAACAATTGGCTGTACTTAGCTCAAGAGAAGTAGCTTGACATGACCGGATGGCACCGCGGCAAACGAAATCTGAGGTAACAGGGAGAGGGGAATTGTGGCTAAGAGTTTAGCTCGAGAGTTTGAAGCTGACGCAAGCTTGGAAAATGGCCGGCTCGGTTCAGAGCTCAGAACTGATACCCATACGTAAGGAATGAACGAGGATTAACAATATCAGATCTAGTGTTCTGAAATATTATGAACATATATCCATAATTGTGACATAACAAAGCTGCACTGTGCTAGCTGGTCTTGTCAACACCAATGTGAAGGGCTCAAACAGATAATAAAACTTTGGTGGCAACTGTGCACATTTTTTTAATTATGCTGACACTTCATTTCTTTAAAATAACTTTACATAAAAGAGTAATTGCTTCCTTAGGTTCTTAATGATATGGCCTAGCACAGTGAATTTACTGCTGTTTAGATACATACTACCAGTACAAAGTTTTCATTATTCAGATTAGTAGAACACTGTTATCCACCCAAAAATATTACAGACAATGCAGATACTTTTAGGCCATTAATGTGTGACAACTTCATTTTTCCATTTTTTAACTAGTGTCTGAAAAAGTATAACTGTTAATCACTGCAGGAAAAATGAGAAAAAAGAAACTGCAGACAAAGAAAATTACAATTTATTGAGTCAAGCTGACTACTGGAGGTACTCGTCCCAAACTTCTACACTCTGTCTTATCACCTTGCCCCAAGCAACTAGCTCCTGTCCAGAAACCTGAGGGAAAAACAATTGGAAAGGACATTGTGGACTTCTTTATTTCAGAGGTACCTTTGTGTACCAGTGAGAACAAGTTGCAAATTACATCATTCTACTATAAATTCAGCTGTTACCAGATCTTACTGCCTGCTAACAATACCTGTTTAGTAACAGCTAAAATTCCTTCCTCTTAGTAAAGAGATGTATTTTTATTCCTCTGGAATATACTTTGATTCTGAGCCACACCATATTTGAAAGAAAGCTACCTTCTAAAGTTTCCTTAGGATTAGACAACAGTGTAACAAATCAGAAAATGGGAAAAGCATATCTTAAAACCAAAAGGCATATGCTTCTTTTTTTTCCTGGGATAGGTATGATCACACTCCCAAAGCCCAGAGTTAGCTCTGTTTTTGGGCTGCTCTAATCTGCTGTTATCAGTCTCTGAATTATTCAGCTTCATTGTAGTAGCCATGATGCATGTAATGCAGTCTCATAGGATAATGGAGAGGATAATCAGCAAGTACAATAGAACACATTCTAGCAGTGGAACTTTCAGCATGTCACTTCCTGGCTATGTGGTAAGTACAGACCAGCTGCTTCCATCTCATTAAACTAGTGCCAATTATCTCTGCTTACTGACTCAGCCATGCACAGGTCTCACTACATATTGCAAGATGGAGCATACGTCTCCATAACAACTGAGAAGTCTATCTTAACAATGAGCAGCAGAGGAAGTTCTATCAGAAATAACATTCTGAAATCACTCTGACTGTTCTGCATCTATACCCAGTTCTAGTACTTTTAACCTAGATGTATGGTCTGAACATGGATTACCAGTGTATCTAATAAACAAACTCAGTATTAGTAGCAGCATGTATTTTTTTTAACAGAAACAATTTTACAAAGCACTTTCCATACCTGGCTTCATGCACCATGTGTACGACTGCAAGACGAGCAAGAAGGTCATGTGAAGTATCAGACGCAGACTGCCACAGTCCTAACAAAAATTTGTATTTTTATTAGTTTCAAAATATGGCAATTTAGTCAGTAAATAAATGCTGGAACAAAACTGTTCACTCTACTGTCTGCTACACATTTTTGTGGATCATCTGTCAAAGACGTTTTACTTCACAATGTTTTGAAGCTGACCTGATTAACATATATTTGTGCCACATATCTGACAGTGAACACATTAGACCATCACATTGCAGGATGTCTCTTGTCAACTCTCTAGTAAATGAAGATAGAACGCCTATGTTTTTGTTAGTCACTTTGGGCAGCTGTTTATCCACAGCAAAAACAAATGGCTTCTAGTCCTCATCTGATCATCCATCTATTACTTTCGTCACTATACAACCATCAACATTTACTATACCTTAAACAACCGAATAACCACAGCTACATTTACAACTCTGTAGTGAGAGACTTGTGTGACTGTGGTTAACCTTATGGACTTTCATAACACTGGAAATGCATTGAGCAGTACAAGAAAACTCTTCATTCTAATCAATCTATTTCACTAAGCAAAGGCCTACAAAGGTAGTTGGCAGACAGGCACATCCACAATTCTTTATTAATATAATATAAGACAAATCTTACAAGAATTGACTCATGACAGAACTATTTGAATCATGAAAAGTGGATATGAGGAATCTATGGTGGTGGTGGACACTGTTAATTATGTATTCAATATTAATGCCATGTTAAAAAGTCAATTTTATAAGGAGGTATCACTTGGTGATATATAAAAAAATTAAAAAAGTAATACTAGTTGGCTGCACGACAACTTGGATGAATGGAGTAACTTCCAACACTATGTATGAGTTTTTCATAGTTGATGATACACTCACTGGAAAACTGATATTCCTACAATACACAAATAATTTTTCTTTCAGACTGACAGTATGGGCACAGACTTCTAAACTGGAGCCAGTATCAAAATTTGAAGTGGTTAAAACTATGCCCTCTTTTGTCAGAGACAGGTTTAATTTTTCAGAGAAAATCAAAAATGTGTTAGTTAATGCTTGCTATTTGTGTGTGACTGTGTATGGTAGGTCTTTTAAATATGGTAATTCCATACGACACTGGCACAGAATAGGTGACTTACATGCTTATGTATGTACATCATACTGTAAGACAGGTCAAGTTTTTATCTAATTGTAAGGATTTCATCTTGATCAACGACTTCTTTTGGTTTTATGGTAAATATTTTCAATAGAAGAACTGGAGTGGCCATGGGGTTAGGATAGTCTCAAACTATGCCAATTTGCTGATGTCATTTTCAGAAAATAACACTCTCAATAATATTCTGGGTCAGAACAATCACAGAGCTTACAACTGTTTTACTGATGACATCTTTTTTTAATAACTGTTTTATTGATGACATCTTTCTATTTTTTTGTTAATTTGTTAAGGTAATAAGGCATTGTATAAATTTCCACAAGAAGTCAATGCCAGTGCATCTTTTTGCATTTTACATACTCAGAAAATAATAATGATTTTTTTTATGATGAAGTGTACAAGAACAATGACAAAAACATATATTTTGCTGCACTACAGAAGCATTCAACCTTGCTATCATAAGGAAAAATTGGTCAACAGTCAAACTGTTTGGATCAAATGGTTAAGCAACAAAGATAAGACTGAAAATTTGCTAAGTAGTTTACATAAGAAGTTTTTTTGTTGGTTGTTATCTACACAATATTATTAGAAAAGCTACTGTATCAGGTATAGGGGCAGTAAAGAACAGACAACAGACCAGTATGGATTGGAATAGTTTCATATCCTTAACGTACTCACTTGACAGTAATGCTATAAATAATTTCTTAGTTAACAACTGAAACATTCTTTGCGGAAGCCAAGAATATGTTGGAATAATAGGAGATACCCCAGAATTTGGACAGAAATATTGAGAAGTTGTTGGAAAATGAACACAAGCCTAACAACGGCAGACACAAAAGTAAGAAAAAGAATTAATAGGCGTTCCTCTTGTTGTATGAGTAGGTATGTTGCAGACTGCCATAACTTTTCTGTACTTCCACTAATAAAACATACAGTTCTCTAGGCTATTTTCCTTGTGATTCTTAGTTTTGCTGTTGATGTGGCCTCATGTTTGACATATAAAGCATTCTACATAAGAAAAATAAATACAAAATTCAAGAAATGCATCTTAGGGCATTAACCATGCTATCAAGATTAAAAGTTTAGTTAATGCCCTGTCTAAGCATACCACTAACTTAAAAAATTGTAATAAGTTTATTTTTTTTACATGGCTGAGTTTGTACTTGAACATTTTAATGGAAATAGGGAGGATGAACTAGAGATCAAATTTAATCCAACTGTGTTTCCTGGTTTAAATAAGGTTGTCAGCTACAAATGAATTTAAAAAAATAAAAAGATTAACAAATGCAAGATGTTACCTGATAGGTGAAAATAAGTAATAGTTCACAGTATGTTTATCTCATCACTTATGTAATTTTAACTTGGTTACACAAGACAGAGTGGTTTTAATTGCATTTAGTCTGATAGAGACCCCTGTGTAGGTCAAATGAGCTTATTCTTGAAATTAAAAGGTTTTCATTTAGATTTTATCAGAGGCCTAATGTCTACATCCACTTTTAGATGATATATATATTTTTTACTTTTAATTTTTTTTTAATAAATTACTTGCCAACTGTCATAGGAAAATGGTGATAGTGATATCACTGTTTGGGAATGGACACTTGATTTTGTACTCCCCTAACTTTTAAATGATTTTACTATACTGTCATGTTTGATGATATTAGCTTTAGCTACCTTAAATACCTTAAAGTATGGGTCAATGCATTTTTTTTTACATTACAAGTGCACCACTTGCAGGCTACTGGCTGGAAAAATCTGATGAGGTTAAGAATGGACTTGTATTACTTCTACTTAGTGGTTTTCATTGCTGAGGGTTCTCGTACAGTAGTCTTGAAAGTAATGTGCTATTTTATCTGCTAGCTCTGCGATGTCTTTTTGCCACAACGAAACATAACTACTGTAAAGACCTGATCCAAATGAGTTCAGCTTTTGCTTCTGCAAGGTAGATTTTCCAGACAAAATCAAGGAGCTGTACTTCTGCCAAATGATGAAAACAACATGGCTATACCTGAAGATTCTGGCTTGATTCATAAGGATGATGATGCACTTAAACTTCTTGTCGATCTGTAATATTATCCATTAGCCACTTCTTTTGACTACAACCAAGTTACTGTACAGGAGACTGTTATACCTTTTGTACCAAACTTGGATTAATGTTGTGTCACTATTTATAAACCACCCTGATGTATGCTTATGAAACTAGAGGCATTTCAATTTTCTGGCAGCCTTGCTTTGTTTTTCATTGTAAAAAATGTCACCGGAACACGTTTGCTATAAAGATCTGGTTTAAAGTTAAATGAAAAGCAATTTGTATTAGGAAGGCTTTTCAAAAAGTATTCTGGCCCTTTCATATAATGCTAAAGTTGTCATAAATCATAGCTAGGTCAATTTGGAAAATTATTTTATTTTTTTTTTTTTTGCTTTTATTAAAAAAGATCTTCCCTCAACCTGTGGGCCAAAGTAATTAAAAAAGCTGATATTCCAGTCTTGCACTATAGGCAACTACCAATTATGCCACCTAACATCCTTTCCCATGGCAGCCTTCCCATTCTTCCCACCCTAGTTAAGGCTTCAGTTGACAGGAAGACTCTCTTGTCAATTATGGTTTGTGAATTTAAACTAAGTAGACTACTGGACTATTTTAGATGCTGACTGCATCCTACTGATTCTCTTATTTCACTATCAAACTGGAGGAAAGCTATGAATTTCTGGAGATTTTAAACTCTCCCATACATTACAAATCCATAGCCATTTATCTTGCAAGTACTCTTGACACTTTTTTACTGCTAGTGTTTTGAACTGCCTGCTAGATAACTCAAGATATTATGCCACTGGTTCTTAAGTTAGTATTACTTATTAAGCATTTTTAACATCTCCCAAATATTTTGCTGTTTCTGTTATCAAATAACTAATTTGTCAGGTAGACCTGCTTAAATTCATCATAAAATTGATAACTAAATAAAGGATTATGTCTTTTAACATGAAAGAATCATTGTATCCACAGGTAATAGTTTTTATTTTTATTTCGTATTTACCTTCATTCTGTCAGGATCTGTTAATATTGTACACCTAATTTGTTTTAGTGATATACCAAATATCCATCAGCACTTTTCAGCACAATTAAAATTTTTAACTTTAAAGCATTATTTATTTTACTCCTAGCAGCCCAGTATTTCAAATTACATTTTTTTTTTTCATTTTGAGCATCAAGAGAATACAGCTAACATAGGATTTGTGGCTAAACAATGAAGCTATTCACAGCTTCTGCCAGAAATAAAACAGTTGACATGCACATTGTTGACTATAACAAAAAATGCAAAAGCAGAACTTTTGCAGGAGGCAGATCTTGTACCCAGTCCCACTGCACCTCTAAATATATTTAAGTCAAGCAACCTGGATGCTAGGAGAAATCGTCTTACTCCATTGTTCTGCAGTCTTGTTCTTTTAAATAGTCCTATTTCAACTACTGGCAATGAAACTAATTTAAAGATTCACATTTTGTCAGGTAAAGGCTCAATAAAAAGCAAGGAACCCCCTAAGATATGGACTTCCTTACTGCAATCCATATTCCTGGCTTACCCTCTACTCTTTCATTACTGGCAGGAGTTGGGATAATCAGGAATCATCAAGTTGGGAGAACAGTGGAAGGGGTCTTTTGTTTACATGCCAGTTTGGTGCAGGTGAATCCTGATGGTGATATCCACCAATTCCCTAAAGTGAAATTCATGCCAGAATCAGGAACTCCCCTGCCTCTACATAACACCCAAGGAGATGACTTTACATCACTGGGAGACAGATGACATACATCTGCTTTTTATTAACCCCTCTGGGCACTGCTTTTTTTATCAATCCCTTTGGACACTGCTTTTTTATCAATCCCTCTGGGCACTGATGATTAACATAACATCTTTATAAAAGCCTAGCAATATTTCTGACCTGTCAGCAAAGTGTTTATCGTAGCAATCTGACTGGCCAAGAATTTGGATCTCATTTATCAGCATCTGTTTCACTATTTCTTTTTGTTATGCAGTGAGCATGGAGGGTTAATATCAGCAATGAGACAGCAAGCTCTTTCAGATCAGGATTGAAGTGTCTCAGATGGGCATTGGGTCTCAAAACTCTTCTGAATATGTATGTGAAACAAAACAAAAAAAAACTGCTGATTTCCATTTAATACCATCTTAGATATATAAAGGTTTTTATTCTACTTATTTATTTATCTCTTTTTGAGGAATGGAATAGTACAACTAAGCATAAAGCTCACTTTCAGCGGAGGCCGGAGGAGAGAAGCTCCACAATGAAATTGCAATTGTATCAAATTAGGTCAAAATAGATAACAAGAGCATTACATTACTGAAGAGAAAGAATACAGTAGAGAGGATTCAGCACACAATGTTACACAATAAGAGGAAGCGTGGTCAAGGCAAACACATTTTTACAGAGTTATACTTTAGATACAGTAGTTATGCATTGCAAAATAGTGAAAAATATTTAGCACAATACATTTTACTGACATTTTCATATATGCATTACCATTTTCTTCTTCTTTCGGCTGCTCCCATTAGGGGTTGCCACAGTGGATCATCATATTCATTACCATGCCACACAAATTAGCTGTATCTTGTAAGATTTTAAATCTTACATCAGTGAAGAGTCACCTCAGTTTGCCTTAGATGTACTTCAATATATGGAAGGTTCTGGTTATGCTAAGGAAGCTTCTCTGCCATCCATTTTACAGCAAACTAGTATGTTAGAAACTGTGTCTTACTCTGAGCACTATTTATCTCATTTCAGCCTGAAACTCTACCAAGTTAGATCACCAAGTACTAAATAGGCCCATTATAGGAATCAGAACTAGGAAATATCTTGAACTGTGACAAGATGCCTGTATGAGAATGGTTCTTACTGGAAAGCAGCAAGGATGATACTGATAGACTTAGGGTCACCTATAACTCATAGTGATCTGTGCTATCAATCATCTAGCCTTAAATAGGGTACAAAGAGCATTCTTCTCCAGATCCAGTTTACTTCCCTTCTCAATTTCTGAGAAAACTGGCTCTCGATTTGCTGTAGGGTTCTTATACAAAAAATGTGAAGTTCCTGAACCTTAAAAATTTGTCAGGCCTCTTGGGAGAGGAAGATTAGGACTTTATCTTTAAGGAAGCTGACCAGAAAACAAGCAAGAGGGCTTCCTGGAATGGCCACAGACCCAGAAGTTCCCAGTACCTCATTTGGAATTCTGAGGTTTCATGAGACTGCCACTTGAAGTGCTTCTTAATGAGTGAGAAAATGCTTTCAAATGACATGTACTATGCCAGACAGTCAGAAGCCAGTGTGTCCTCACTATATGCGTGAAACCCCAGGCAAGAGGAAAGCTGTGACCTACAGCACAGCTCCTATTCCACATCCGATTCGGAGGAGAAAAAGTTTCTCACTAGAGAGACGTCTTTTCGCTACGAAAGGGATTCCCGACACAGGTTACTGCTTTAAGTCTGGATGCAGGGAGAAGAGAAACTAAAGAAAATCTTGTTTTGGTAAAAGGGGTACCGTGTGGACAGGCTTTTTTGGTTTTAAGAGGGTGGTTGGCTACCAGATACTTTAGAATCCTGCAAGGGGGACATCCCCAGATTCTAAATTTAAGGCAAAGATGTCTTCCATGCACATGCTGTGCAGACATTGTGCACCCATGCCATATTCAGTTCTTTTCTGCACTCCCCTTGTTTGATAATCAAGTGCCATTCAGTGGCAGACACATGGGACCCAGCCTCTATGGAGGAGCACAAGGCCTGTTTTTCAGTTTAGTGGGATTTACTATGGGTTACAGGTGTGACAGCCTTCCCAAGACATTACATCAGAGACTTCAGCTAGTGCAAGCAACAGGGCCAGGAGCTGATCAACTTCCTCCATGCAGCTGGAGCTCTCAAACCTCAAGGTACTTGCTGAACTTGGAATTCCCAGGGTGTCCCTTCTCTCCCCCTATGGAATGCTTTTCCTTTTTTTTTTTTGTTGGAAACCAACACCACCCACCTGATTGCAAATCCTCAAACATGACAGGAGACTTCAGTAATACAGCAAGCTGCTGTCTGTACTGGTATGCCTGAAGGATATCCTGCCTTACCTTACTGGTCTTTCGATGAAACCCTTGAAACAGTGCATTCAATCATGTAGTGGTTTGCATCAAGAGAAAAGATGCAGTAGACGTGCAAGTCATTCTAGGGAATTAGGCACAGTTTTTTCCTTTTATCACAATGGAACTACCCAACAGTTTTGTGCATGATGTTCACTCCTAGATGTCAGCACAAAAATACGATCACAACATATTTGAAAACAAGAAAAATGAGGGATCTCTAACAGAGGTCTTAAGTCATAGGCCTGGACCAACATTAAACGGCAACACTTACATGACAAAAAAGAACTGAAGTTTGCATGGGTGCACAATGTCTATACACCAGGTGCACGGAAACATCAGAGGAAGGGCATCAGCCTGGCTCACAGTTCTGAAAAATCAAGAGGGATATTCGAGTCAGCCTGTGTCAAAAAACCTTATAAGTTATAACTGCAACAGTCACCCATAAAGAACATCTTCTACCTACTGACTGACCTGTGCAGCTCAGCTGCTATTGGTAGGGAGGGTTTCTACCATTCTGGAATGTAAAAATAGGCATTTATTGGTTAGCCTTTTCAGATATCAGCTATAAGAGACCAAGAACTCAGCATCCACCTAGGTTGGATAACAGACCTACCAGGTTACATCTCGCCTGGTATCTCTAAGACCAATTACTTTTAGATCATGTATTCTTCTTTGAAGAAAGGGAATTTTCCAACTACTCCTGAAGAGACTTTAATGCTATCCTCAAGACCCTATCTTAGAACCATGCTGTCAGGAAGTTTACTGCCCAATGTCTGATCTTCCTTTATTAGGTAAGAATATTAAGAAAGTGGTTTACATTTAGTTCTTACTTGTTGTGGCCTTTCGAATTCTTGTCAGTTTGGGTTTGGAGCTAGACAAAGCAATTGATACAACCCGTTCTCAGCTGGTAAATGACCTGCTAGTTGCAAAGGATCAACAGTTCCATCCCATGCTGGTTGTGCTTGATACCTCAAGCTGCTTGACACCGCTGAAAATGGGAACATTATTGAATGTCTGTGGACTCATGGTGAATTAATTTCACAGTCCCTGAGCAGTCTCAGGGTACACTCAGTATTCTGTAGGAGGTTTAAATTCATCTTTAAGCTATCCAGTGAATTAGGGGACTTCATAGGGCTCAATTTTGGCTCTGTTGTTGTTCACTGTGTGTGCACTTCATCTAAGACATCTCATTCTGTCCATCCTGTGAAGAAATGTCACTCTAAGAAAAAGCATATGACATAACCATTATGCCAATGACATTCAGGTATTTCGCTCCATTATTCAACAATGTAGGTATTTTGGATTTTGCCATTCTTGAGAACTACACGGATGTCACCCTTGATCTGATGATTCACAAATTACTTGCACTACAGCCACTTAAATAAAAAATATGCTTGCGCAGACTATTATGCCTTCACATTCTCCTTATCTATTATCAAGCTTAATTATTATAGGATAACATGTTGAAGTTTGTTTTGGGGGTCCAAGTTCTTGGACTACTACTGGATAACACTGACACTTGTGGACCAGATGGCGGCTGCGATAAAAGTCTTTGAATTTTCAGGTAAACAGTATATTCAGGATCAAACATCTGAAACTGTGATTTGAAACAGTTAATCATACTTCAGTATTTTCCCAAATGGAAAACTGTAATACGTTTTTACCTCAAGCTCAGGGACATTGACCTTAGTTGCCTTCAGTAAATGCAAAATCCTGGGGTGTACTTTTTTCAGAGTACTTTTGCACCTTGTGCCTGCTGACATATCAATGCCCTACCATTAGTCATGCATTCTCAATCCCTCTAATGACTTGCACCCTTCTGTACTTAATGACATACAAACACCAAATGGAGAAGCCCATCATCCATGCAACCATGGAGGAGTTTGTGCCTGTGTCTGCAGTCAAAACCCATATGCCTCTGTGATGGGGAAAGCCCTAATGCCAACAAATGAATGGTCTAGCTATCTTCCTCCCACCAAGGGCTGTCCATATTTCAAGACTGGATACTAACTGTCCCAGCTTTGGAAACTATATTGTTCCTCCAAGTATTATGCAAAGGGATAGGCTTTTTTTACAGAGCCCTAATCTGACTATGTATTGTATTGGAAATTGAGTTGGTTATTTTTAAAGAGGATTGTTCTCTTTTTGGTCAAAATATTAAATGTTATATATGGACTCGGAGAGTGGTAGTGGTTTTTGCTATTCATTTGTGCTTCCTGTTTGTCATTTTCAGGACATAGTGCTCTTTTTTTGGTTCTGTGTTTTGTTCCGCATTCCTTACAACTGTTATTTATTTATTTTTTTTTACAGGCATTGTAGGCAACTACTCAGTGAAGTGGGATTTGGATTTAGCATTAGCCATTGGACAGAAGGCTGGCCAATGGCAAATGATGATACAGTTTTTACTATCTTTGGAAAGTGTCTGCCTGGCAAATGCAAGCTCTTCTCTCCATGGAGCACAGCATTCAAACAGATGGCCTGCTTTCCTAAACTTAAGCACTTGCCTCAGGTAATAAATGAGTAACTGGTACATGCCCAGGAAGCACAAAGCTCTGTTCCTCTCCCCCGGCTTCTGCCATCATAAAAAAATAAATCAATAAAAAATGTCATGCTTGATGGACTGGTCCTCCAAACCCACCTTTTGCAGGAAGTGGGGGGGGGGTTACCTTAAATGAGAAAATATCTATGTGAACTTTTACATATGATTCATTACATGCAAAGATTTGAAGCCTCAAATGGTGCCAAGCAGATGTAATAGCCACCAGGAAAGAAAACACTTCAATGTAAATGTGCCACAAGGCCCACAGTGCAGGAGCAATCCTGTCTATCACCGTTTAGGTCCCACAAATGTGATGGTTCTTCTGTGGGGAATCCACTTGCACAGCAACTCCTTGAGGAAATGTTTAACCAGCCAGTGCTGACCCACAATCCTGCCCTCTACAAGTGATGTGCACAAATAGCAAACTGAGGCCCAAACCGTACAGCTGTGTGATGCACATCAGAATCACCTGTCATGACAGATCAGGGATGTGTCCATATGTTAGCATTTTGTTTAACAGGATTGACAGGGTGTTCTCAGGTTTTCCACAATTCAGTAAAGGAAACCACCAGGTATGCTGTCTGGAGAGCAAAGAGGTGCACATACTGTACTTAACCCTTCAGCAATGATACTGCACATGGGCTAGGGAGACCTGGCAGGACACGTGGGAATGAGAAGTTGAAGCCAGCCTGCTCATCCTGGTAGGAGGGAAATAGAAGTGGCTTTCTGCATTAATGACATCTGCAGCAAAGGACATGGGGAGGTCTGCGTTGCAGGTGATGCCCAACTTAGCAGGAAGTTGTCATGTGCAGTACTGCACATGCACTTGCTGACTGCAAAAACTGCAAACCTCACAAATCCACCATGGTGATCCAGGACCTAGCAGCATATAAAAAATATCCTCCCAGCGGATGATAACATCAGTCCTGGCACAAAACTCCCATCTCCTAGAAGAATGAATGAGGAGCTGGTTCTTACTTCTGAAAGAAATTAAAGGGCTAGTTGGGTGCCTGAGGGAGAGGCCTGATGGATACTGTGAGGGCGAGGACCTGAAAGAAAAACATCATTAACACACACAAAAAATGTTCATTGGGCAAAAATGGTGTGCCCCTGACAAGACTCCAGATTTCTTTAGAAGAGCTGCAGAAGTGGGTATCAAAAATATATAAATGGGGTCCACTACTGCACATAGACCCTCAAAGTAAGATCTACTGAGTTTACCCAGTTACCAAAAAAGTAAATAAGATACAGAAACACAATGATGAGCCAGCTCCGAGGCATAGAGATACTGTCCTGACAATGCTGCAGGTGACTAAAGTTTGAATAGTCATGAACACCTAATGAAACTGGACAGGGAAAACTGGAGTGAGTGGCTGCTGTTAGCTTATCCCTCCTTGGGGGGGGGTGGCTCTGGTTTAACAAAGGGTGACACCTAGAGAGAGCATTAGGTGTTACCAAGTGGAGTTTGAGCCTGTTAAGCCATGCCATTATGATGCATTCACACCTGCAGCCATGAGAAATTTGGCACGAGGGAAACACAATGGCAGAGTTTGGATGAGCTGTCAAGGGGGAAGGAGAGAGGGTAAGCCAACCCCACATACCAGCAAAGCTAGTCCACTCCCCAACACCCAACTTTTGCCAGGGAATACTGGGGCAAGTGGGATTTCCCAGCAGGAACGAATGGGCTTATAGGGCTCTCAAATAGCTAAGGAATGCCTGCCTACCATACCCACAGAATAAACTGGCCAACTGGGTACCAGTATAAAGCAATGACAGATAAGGAGTACAGGATACCAGAGAGTCTCACTGCCTTACTCTGCTTGTTCTAACCACTTTGAATGGTAATGCTGCATGCACCACAGCTGATGCAGGTAAACACTTCCTCGTAATATTCTACACACACTTCTTGTTCTTACACACCACCTTTTGTACTCTGCAGCACATTGCTAAATACAATGCAACTGTGATAAACAGCTAATAATTATTAAAATATAAGAAAAATATACTACTTAAAAACAGAATTTAGTTATTCCCCTTTGTTTTTACCAAAACACTGTACAACATGACAAAGTTCCATTTATATACTTTTTGAATTTCCGGTGCCAAGGGGAAACCACTTGCAACGGTTTCCACTAAGTTTACCTTTTTACACAGTTTTCAACTCTTTTTCTTTTTATAAGCTAGGGCATCTCTGTGTAATTGTGAAAAAATAAGAAAACAGCATCAGTAATATCAAGAAATTATGAGAAAAGTTACACAGCATTGCAGAAACTGCCTTATTTCTTGACGTACCTCAGCTGCATAACGTGGTCATACAACTGTTCTTCATCCTAGGTGATTTTGTGGATTCACCACAATGCAGCTAAGAAGACTACAGCATGTTCTTTTATAACATGGAAATCTTGAATTTCTGAGTTCTCGGAAATGATGGTCTTTGCCTCTCTTTTTTTTTTAATACAGTGCAGCACATTTGAGAAAGAGCTAATAAGTGCAAATGGAGTAAGTGGTATAAAATAGGTCTTCAAACTCTTTCCAGAAGAAATGTTAAATATTACTTATATTAATAAAATTAAGTAGTGTCATAATTACCATTGTGAACTGGCAGAGCTCCAAAGAAGCTTCCTAGCTCTGTTAGCCTTTTCTCAAGTAACCCATAGTGCTGAAAAATATGACAATTTAGATAATCACAAAGTTGTTTAATAGTATATTAAAACTTTCATTAACAGTGCAAGTAATTGTATTTTGTAAAGTATGTATCAGAGTAACAGACATCAGTTATAATTACTGTGTCCATTGATGAGAGAAGATTAGGTGTACCAAAAGCAAGACAGAAGGACCTCAGATCAAACAATATAATACCCAAAATACTTAATAGAAAATACAAAAAGAGAAAAGGAGTGTGATCTTCAATACTCTATGCCTGTTGCAGAAAACTGCACAAAAACTATAACAATAATGGGTGATCTGACAAGTGGTGTATGTGATCATGGTTTCTCTGAGTGAATCTCATTTCAGTAAATACTGATGAATATGGTGCAAGTCAAATTCATAGTGGAGAGGGATAAAGCCCTATGCCACAGGTGATATGAGCTCATCTAGTAGTTCAGGTAGCTGTAACAGCTGGCTGAAGAAGATGGGAGTGAATGGCAATTGCCAGCTCACCCATCATGGAAGGGAGGAAGGCAGCTATGGCTCATCACACTTATGACACCTAACAGTATTACTTCGTGTCCACCCAGCCAAGTTCATGCTACTATAGTGCATTCTCACAAGTATCCGAGAGGAAATTAGCTTGCAGAGCCATACTTCCCCTCAGAAGGTAGCAAGTGTGGGCTAGGAAGAGCTAATGAGGTTGAAGAGGATTCTCCCATGATGAGACGGTAGGCTGCCCCCCGACCAGCAAGATGGCCCACTCCCTACTGCCAGACTCTTGCTAGGGAATGGATGACTGGATTTTCCTGGGAAGGAAGGAATGGACCACATGGCTCTTGCTTAGCCTGGGAATAGTTGGCTCCTGTTTCACCAGAAAGAAGGGTCAATAGGGTGAAGGTAGAGGAGCCATTCGGCAAGATCTTGGGGGGGGGGGTGTAAACGAACCTGGTATAGCATACCAGCACTCACTATTTTTTTCAGATGGGAATAAGCTCTCAACCACACCTCCCATGAAGACTTTGCTCCTGTACTCCATTAACCAGTACAAGCAACTTGAAGGCCATAAAACCTCAGAGAAAACTATAAAGACTTTCAGCAAGTGCTAATTATCTAAATGGGGTTCATCTGATCCAGTTTTGCTGAAAAGACACAAGTTGGCTCTTACATGCACTTTCAAAAAGGATTCACACAGATGTGACTTGCAGCAAATGTGCTTAATGTTCACAGGCTTGATGGTACTGCATTTGAACACTACCCATGGCTAATATGTGCATCACCGTTATAGTCTGAACTTTCATCTGCTCTGGCAACAAATTTCTCAATGCTACATGCACACAAGCACATGTTGCAACAGAACAACAGATCATCAACAATATTATCACCAAGTACATGATGATCAGAAATTGAATATAACACACAGTTTTCAATGCAGAAAGAAAGAGCAACATATAGAAGGCAAGAACCAACCCTGCATGGCACGTCAGTCCACCCAGGACAAACACAGTCATACATTTATACTCACAAGCACATCCATTGACAAAAAGCATCACTAATCAACCTGCCATCATGTCTTTGAAATGCAGGAGAAAACCGGACACCCTCTCAAGTACTCAAATGATCATGAGGGAGACATGCAAACTGCAGAGGGAAGGCATCCCAATCAAGAACTGAACTAGAGGTCAGGGAGTATAGTACAGCATTTTTTTTACATTTGTGCCTCTGATATGAAATATTCTTCCCCCAGTTTTCTCTGGCCAAAAACTAACAAAATGTAGCTTATCTAAAATGACCCTGGGAACCTATTTCTGTTAGATAATAGAATAGTATGTTTTTTCTTAAGGGGAGATCTTTACTTTTCATCTTGTAGCATTCTTTGAAGAGGTTAGCAGTAGTACTCGAAGGGTTGACAGTGCATGCTGCTTATCTTGACCATGTTAAGACATCTGACACAATCCCGCATAAGAGAATGGGTAGCAAATTAATGGCATTAAATTTCAAATTACATGGAATTCAAAAGGTACACAAGAGTGTAAACGGGTGTTTCAGGGTTATGTTTGCAGTAATTGCTAAGTAAGGTACAGTTTTAACATTTTGCTTGTGTGGCTGTGCATGTGCAGTGTGTGAGTGTCTTGTGTAGTGGTACAGTTAGGGAAAGGGATTTTTTGTAATGTCATTTGTAGAGCTGGGGCTATCCAAAACATTGGTTATGCAACAAGACATTCAAACTGTACTTAGGAGTTACCTGTCTATCTCAAAAAAGGGTCTGGCATTAAATTTCAAAGTATATATAATTCAATGGACAAATGAATAAAGTGGTATGAGGGAGGTTAACCACCTTTATCATGCATGTGACCCTAACCCTGCCACTGCCTCTAACCCCATTTCCAAAAATTACCTTAATAAAATTAATTTCCCTAACAGTACCTCTATTCAAACAAATTATGTCTGGACGTACCGTAAAGAATTTTGAAAATTTGACTGATAGCAAACGGAAAATATTAATTTTCATTTTCCTATTGATTTAGTATCAGCCATTTTTTAACATATACTGATACTTCGGCATGAGGATGTTTAACACCACAGTGTTATGTATGTATGTATGCACACACATACACACAAATACAGGTCTATTTAGATCATCAAAATCTTCTTTCATCGACAGCTTATTCATCGACCCCTATCCATCAAACCTAACTTCAGTGAATATCGAAATTTTTTACAGGGTAACTAACCAATTGTCCAACACAACTTTGCCCTTTTCCCCACTGTAGTGCGAACTCAGAGTTAGTATATATAGATGGGGAGGGGGGTGTGGGTGGTGCAGCCTCCAACATTGAGGGGTGTGTGTGGGGGGGGTGGAACCTCCCACTTGGGTGTATTTGATTTAGTGCAATGTGTGTTTCATTGGGGTAGTGGCCAATTGGTTACTTACCCTGTAAAAAATATCAATGTGCGTTGAAGTTAGTTTCGATGGTTAGGGGTCGATGCATAAGCCATCGATGAAAGAAAATTTTGACTAATATAGATCCACAAATATGGAGTGGCAGATTATAAGGGAAGAGAGTTGAGTGGCTGCCTGGGACCCACAGATCCAGGGGTGCATATGTTATATATCAAACATACTCATTCAGCCATACTAGAAATGACACATGGAACTAAAAATGATGCTTTTATTCAAACAGCATAATCCATAATTGGTAAGCACCTTCATCCTTTTAAAACACTCAAGACTTCATCAGACACACAATGACAATAAAACAACACTTACATAACACATTTCAAATAACCAAAATATATCAAAAAGTCACAAGACCTACCAAGTAGTAAGAAGAGGCAGTGAATGGCTAATAAATATTCAAACTCACAATCTTCTTGCTTTTAAAAGTAGTTTAATACTAATAACCTCATTGAGACCTGGATACTGATTGGCAACTAATCTTATTTGCCAATTCACCTCTCTTATATCTAACAAGGCCACAACATCACCTCCCCTATTCTCTATACTAATCTGATCCAACAGATAATAGGAAAATGTTAAAATCCACACGCTTATCAGAATTCCTATATGATGCATTATATTGTTCATTTTTCTTGCCAAATAATGATCAGACACCCCTCTCCCTCAACTGCCTTTCTGTCTTTCCCACATAAAATGCTAAACACGTAAAACACTGAGCCAAATAAATAACATTCATAGATCCACATATAAAACCTACCCTATGCCCAATATTTAATACTGCTGATAGGATGTAAAAACCAAGAATTGTCAGACATATACTTATATCACTTGAAAAAGCCACCCTTAAATGTCCCCTTTCTTTTATGAGATGCATTCATATAACAATTACTACCCCAAACACTCCCATTACACTTTTAAAAGTATGCCCCCTTTCAAAAAAGAAACATAGACTAGCTCCGATTATTTCTTCTACTAAATGGCTAACCTGTAAAATCTCCAATTGTTCCTAATAATTTCCTGAATGCTGTACCCTCTTGCTAATTACACTCACCTCAACCTTCTTCCTACTACCTCTAAATACTACCTTCTCAGTGTTAACAACTTCTTCAGGGTACAACAAAAGACCATAAACATCAACTCTTTTAATCTTAACATAGCCCAAAATCTCCCTAACTTCCTTCTAAAGATATCCCCTCTCAATAACCATATTAAACAAAGCCTTCATTTGTTCACTAAATTCATCATATTCAGTAGTCTAGCCCTAATAACCTGACTTCCAATATTCAACCTCATCTTTCTGAGATGTCCACCCTTAAAGTGGACAAAGCTGTTACTATAACAACTCTTACTAAAAGTTCTAGAACCAACCCCACATTGAACCCCAGTTTTAAAAACTTCCATACCTAAAATTGAAT
>NC_056740.1:220832161-220877161 GCF_019279795.1 Protopterus annectens
TCCAAAAAAGTTTCTTTCACAAAAAGTCAGGGACAAAAGCAAACTTTGTATTCATTGATCTTCCTAAAGCTTTTTATCTAGTCTTTCACCACAAACTCCTGTACCAACTTCTTCCCTCAGGCTGTCATAGCCCACACTGCTATGGTTTAACAACTACTTAACCGATAGATATCAGTCTGTTAAATGGCTCTCTACTTTTTCTCCCATCCTTTCTGTCAGTACTGATATGACACAGGGCTCCATTCATTCTTGGTCTCTCAGCAAGCTTCCCTCGTACAATATGCTGATGACTCCACCCTAATATGCATTTCTGACAACCCAATCAGAGAATTACTCAAGAAACCTTTAACTTTGTTGAAAGTCAGCTACAGGATAATCACCTGCTACAAAATGCCAAAAAAAAGCTACATGACTTCTCTTCTTTCCAAAATCCTCATTTTCATGAAAAAAAAGACTTTAAAATTTGTTCCTTAAATAATACCATGACTGAAGTTATTTCACATACAAAACTACTTGGCATGACAACTGACGGTCCTAAATTTGATTTATATAACCACAACAGCATCAAGAAAACCCCTTTAAAATTAGGCACCCTACACAGAGTAAAGAAATTCCTTACAGACTAACAAGGTAATGCCAACTACCACTTACCTATTACTGTCTCTCCTATATGGAGCCCCTATCATAACCAACCAACAAGCCTCACTTATTTCTAAGCTTGAACAGTACTATAACAAAGCTGCCAGATTTGTTTGCAACAAACCTTAATGGACTTGTCGCTGTTTAACACTAAACATAGTTAACTGACTTGAGCTTCCTTGCTACCTATCCTAAATTCAGCTCACCTTAACCCATAAAATGATCCATACCCCATCTGCCTACCCAGCAGTTAGACCCCTACTCCAATACTATCTTCCAAATCTTCCCCTTCCGTCAAATAATAAAGTGCTTACCAACTGCAAACCACAAAGGGCTGTTGGGGGCAGTCTCTATTCCAACAGTGTAGCTAAAACATGGAGTAAAATTCCTGTACTAATCAGATTTTTCACACACCCTCATCTTTTGAAACCATTACTAAAAGATTTCCTCTCTGCCTCCTGGCTTTGTCCCTGCTCCACATCTGAGACATAGCTCTCAAACATCTTTCATCACCTTTCTTATACCCCACTTTGAAGCACTAAATCACCTGCAATACTTCACTTTACTGTACTTCTTAAACTACTATACCTACTTCTAATTACTACAACTAAATTACTATTCCATCATTACTTCTCTGTTAAAACTCAAACATCCTTATCTTCTCTAATACCTCACTCTATTGTATTTCTTACTAAATTACTATTCCATCACTACTTCTCTGTTAAAACTCAGACATCCTTCTCTAATATCTCACAGTACTACATTTCCTAAATTACTCCTACCCTCTTACACAGCACTTTTGTATCTGTAAAGTCTCAGTACAAGGCTTGTAAATTTAATGTTTGCGAATATCAATACACATTTTATTACACTATTATTCTATGTATTCATTGAAACTACATTATAAAATTTGTTACTGTAAATACTGATTGCATTAAATATGATACCATGGAGCTTTTCTCCCCAGGCATCTGGTGAAAAAGGGCACCGGTGCCTGCCCAGTCTGACTATCCCTGTAAACAAATGTCAATGCATATATATGCAAGAGTCAAACATAGAGAAAGAATACAATGATGATCTGCCACTTTGCATTCCGTATAAAAGACAGTCGAGCTGCTGCTGCTTCTGTCATCCTGGTTCAGAATTTTCTAAGATGTCTGTTTTCCAGAAAAGCAAAATTTGGTAGACACCACCAGTGGACTAAGTCATGAAATACTTCACTGTTTAGCATTCACTGATATATGACTGTCTGTGCCCAGCTGGTCTGCTAATGAGTTCTCCTGAAATGGGATGTAAAAAGACCTTAGTGTCAATTCTGACACCTGGCCAGATCCTACGTTTACACTGCCAACTTGCACAATAGAAAAGAGTGAGCTCCCAGTTTGTCGACATACTAATTCACTGTGGTATTGTTTGTTAAGACATGGAAGATTCCTTGTTGCCATATCAGCCTGAATGTCTTCCTTCATCTCTGTATTACTAATGTCTCCTCCTCTTGGTTTTATTCCAGGACAAATGGATCTTCAGCTCTCTTAAGTGGGATCCCCATGCTGTACCCGAGGAGTCTGTGAGGAGTACCTGGGTTGTCCCAGATTTAGCTTGAGGTGCTCCTCCTGACTGAGATGTGCTTGTGGGCTCAATCCAGAGAACTCTCTCATGATGCAGGACAAGAGTAGTAAGGGGGCACTGCAGGGACTGGGTAGGCTGGCACCATCTATTCCTCAGGTACCAGTGCAGCTTCCTCATGTATAGCCTTGCCTCAGAACCATCAAAATGAAAGAGGCTATGCGGCCCAGCAGTTGTCGAAATTCCCTTGAAGTAATGCATCTCAATTAAGTTAATGACATGAGGTAGTCCGACAGCCAAAGGACTTTCTAAATTTGGAAAGTTGAGAGACAGAGAGAATAAAACTATGTTTTGAAAGCAAGCCAAAGTGAAAAGTACATATTTCTGAATCTTCGGTAGCATTAGTGCCTAAATAAGGCAATTATCCAAATAAGTGTACATGTGAATGTCCTTGGTTATGCAGTAGGCAATGACTGCAGCCAGGCACTCTGGGTGCAGTACATAAAACAAAGAGCAATGATGGGAGATGGTAATAGCAACCCCCTGCTTCAAATCCGAGACATCATCTGCTCATCCTATCTACATATCCTTTACATCCAGTGTGACCATATATGCTTGTGTAAAATGGAGAAGCAGAAATCCCTGCAACTTTAGCATTTTTAAAAGTTGTGATGTTTAGAAACTTGCTTAGCACTATAAAGGTCTAAGATGGAACTTCATGTGCCTTCATTTTTGGAAATAGGAAGAGAATGAAGTAGAAGCCTGCTCCTACTTTTGCCTTTGGTACTTTCTCTCTATGGCTCTCTGCAACAGCGTATACTGTGGCAAAGGCTGGACTAAGCATGTCTGGTACCTGGGGACTAAAGGGATACTTCAGAACTTTGATTTTCTTAACACCATAATTTGCATCCCTGTCTTAAAACCTAAAGCATCTATGTGCCTTGGATAGCTTTCTCTCACTATTTTACAAAGAGGCCTAAACAAACCCTGACTCTCTGTAAGGGAGGGGCTTTAGGAAGAGGTACTGTTGAAAGTACTGGTTGAGGTGGTATGGGGGGGAAAGAGAGGAGACTATCTTGGATAAATAACCACTGTTCCCTTCTCTGGGTCTTGCCCCTAAGACCCCTTCCCCCCAGATTTCCCTTCTGATCTGTTTGCCATTTTATTTTTCTTCCAGCAGTTTTTTTCTTATCCATCCATCCATCCATTCACAACTCCCTTTTTCCCAATTTTCCACATGGGGTCAGGGAGTCACTTCAACAGTGACAATCATCTAGAGCCAAGATTCACACTTATCCTTCTGCTGTTTTCTTTTGCCTTCCTTCTGTACGAGTAGGCAACTTTTTTGTATGAAAATGTCTACCTGCTTTGGTCTACAGGTGTGGAATAACTGTTTTACAACTAGCATAATCTTTCCTTTTTCCTCTAGGCTTTTAAACATCTTTTCACAGAGCTCCAAAAATCGGCACCTTCTCCAGAGGGGTATTAAGGAGCTGTGATTTAACAAGATCTGGCAGGAAGTGTGTCCTTAGCCAGGCATGCAACTTTAAGACTAATTCCACAGCTGCTGCTCTGCATGAAGCATTTACTGCATTATAGCTGCATCTAATGGAGTGCTTGGCCACCTGAAAACTGAGGATGCACAGGTCTAGCACTTAGGTGCTTGACCTCTACATCACCAGCCTTTTTATTTAGTGAGACAGGAAAGGCCACTGGTATTTCAGTATGTGAGTTTGCAGATTTTTTAAGAATTTTACTCTTCCTATCAGTTGGAGCCATATCTGTCTCCTTGCTGTAATCCTCAGGACACCCGACTGGATATGCAACATGTATTTTATATAAATATTTAAAGGAGTTAGCCAGGCATGCAACTTTAAGACTAATTCCACAGCTGCTGCTCTGCATGAAGCATTTACTGCATTATAGCTGCATCTAATGGAGTGCTTGGCCACCTGAAAACTGAGGATGCACAGGTCTAGCACTTAGGTGCTTGACCTCTACATCACCAGCCTTTTTATTTAGTGAGACAGGAAAGGCCACTGGTATTTCAGTATGTGAGTTTGGCAATTAAAGCCCCTGAAGACAAGAGTAACAGAGGTGCAGATTTTCCTCCAAAATCTGTTAAGAATTTTACTCTTCCTATCAGTGAGAAATGCATTCTTGGCTGGAGCCATATCTGTCTCCTTGCTGTAATCCTCGGACACCACGACTGGATATGCAACATGTATTTTATATAAATATTTAAAGGAGTTAGCCAGGCATGCAACTTTAAGACTAATTCCACAGCTGCTGCTCTGCATGAAGCATTTACTGCATTATAGCTGCATCTAATGGAGTGCTTGGCCACCTGAAAACTGAGGATGCACAGGTCTAGCACTTAGGTGCTTGACCTCTACATCACCAGCCTTTTTATTTAGTGAGACAGGAAAGGCCACTGGTATTTCAGTATGTGAGTTTGGCAATTAAAGCCCCTGAAGACAAGAGTAACAGAGGTGCAGATTTTCCTCCAAAATCTGTTAAGAATTTTACTCTTCCTATCAGTGAGAAATGCATTCTTGGCTGGAGCCATATCTGTCTCCTTGCTGTAATCCTCGGACACCACGACTGGATATGCAACATGTATTTTATATAAATATTTAAAGGAGTCACCAACTCTTTAAAAGGTGGTTGTGCTTGTTAAGAGCAGAAGTTTGGGAAAATGGCTCCAGGGATGCATTTGCAAAGAGATATTGCAAGGCTTCAGTGACTGAAGGAGTGATTAAGGACTTGGGCATAGGTAGGCCCAGAAACTAATTCCGTACAGTAAACTCTCAGTTAAGCGGAACTCAAGCAACCGGCACTCTCAAGCAACTAGCAAAAAATATTGAAGAAATACAGTACAGTTTTCATGTGTTGCACTTTCTGACCCCCACCACCCCCCACCCGCAGAAACATACCTTACATTTTTAGAGTTTTAAAAAGGAAGATAGGAATAAATTCCCTCTCTCCCCAACCTGAGGGCAAGTCAAACCAAAGAAATAGTACAGGGTACAGTAATAGTCAGGCCTATTTTTTATAGTAACTCTCAAGCAACCAGAAACTACAGTTATTTGGCATCTACCAATCCACACAGGTGATGATTAACTGAGAGTTTACTGTATCTTATATAGGGGTGAAAATAATTCCTTAGCCTGCCATCTGAAATGATTTCCTCATTTCATAAAGGGTATCCCCATGTAAGATATTCTGTGTTGGAGAAGCAAAGTACAAGATGTCCTCAGTGTCAGCCTCATACATAGAGGAGGCAAATGTGTAGTCAAAATATACTAATTTGTATTCCTCTGAGTCAGACTCCTAAGGGGAAATCCCTTTTCATTTTTTAGAAGGCGCATACTACACTGACGACTGCCAACAGGAAGGCTGGAGAGTCTTCAAGAGAATCATAAAACTCTAGGTCAGCCTCATGTTGTCTAGAAAACAGCTCGGCTTCAGATGGGAAAGAGATGAAGGCCCACATAGGTTATGCTCTAGCAAACTGGAAAGAATTAATTTTTGTCTCGACTGTTTGGCCCTGGATTTGTGGGTAAAGAATGTCTTACAGGCCTCAGGATGTAGGCAGGCAGCAAAAACCTCGATCCTGGAACCACTGACATCCTTGTGGACACTGACAAAGGGGGAATATCACCTACATCATTAGATACAAAAACAGAGGCATGAAGAAAGACCTCCAGGCCAACAAACTGCTGGAAGCATTTGATTCGGGAGGATGTGTTATCATTCAAATATGTGACAGCCACCAGTGCAGCAACACCAGAGGCCTTGGTTAATGAAGACACCTGAGTTGGGGTCTGTAAAAGCTCCTCACGGGGCCTGATGTTCTCAAGCCTAGGGATGGGAAAAGATCCAGTGGCAGCTGCCAAGGAAGAAGTATCTGCAATGTTATATACACACTTAATGGAGTGAAATACAACCTGAGAAGCAGAAGAAATCATATTTTGCAAGACAGATCTAGAGTCATTGTCAGACAAATTATGGATAAGCTTAGATATATTGTCAAAGATGGATAACAGGTTACTTTATCATGTGAATTTGACAATTAGTAGCACAGAAAGCTAATGTAGAAGTAGCACAGACTTTCTTTCCATACTTACCTATCTCCTGTCTTTTTCATTTGGTAAGGTATTTAAGGATAGAAACAGTTTTGATGGTTTGCCCGAGTCCTCAGAAATAACTGCGCGATCAGATAATGGGTTCTTGTACAGATATCTGTGGTTGCCTGAGACTTTATAATACCTATCAAACTTTTGTAGGCACAGCAGGCAGAGACTCTCCTCCAAAGATTTAAGCCAGGAGGTACTTCAGAAGGCTTAGAGATATCCATATGTAGTAAACTGTACTATCGCTTGAGATTCTGAAAACTGTTCATCCTCTCAATTAAAATGATCGCATCATCTTTGGTGTTACCCTCAAAACAAAGATTTTCTTGGGATGCATCAGAAGATATAATAGCTTCAAGTTCAGACTCACAACTAGAAGGGAAGCACAAGTAAGAGGTGGCCTTCAGAGGCTTCTAGTCTAATTCTGAGGAAGTATCTTTCTCAGCGCAAGTATCCTTTTTCCTTTTCTGAGGGGTAGAATGTGCAGGACCCAGGAACTGTGGAGGTTTTACAGCCTGAAAGAAGTCTTACCATTCCTGATGAGGATCCCTAAGTATAAGAGTTAACAAACAATGAATCATGTTTTTTCTTTCACATTTAGAGTTTCTAAACAAATCATGGTGAAGGGGCTGATCCTGGACATAACTCCATAAGGAAGCCTGGGATATACTCATTAACCAGAATCTGAGGAACACTGTCTTGGCCCTCCCTTCACAGCTTTTACAGCTGTCTGACTGGTTGAATGAGAGTGCTAGCAGGCTGCTACACATCGACCTCTAAAAGGTCACAACAGCAGGAATAGTCCCAGAATTGGACAGTTTATGGCCTTATCAACAGTCTCAACAGAGATATCCAACTCCAACCCTGAGAAAGAAGGGGGTAAACTAACATCTTCTTTTTGTTTATTACTTTTCTTTTTGGGATGAGAAGGGGAGCCTGAGGAAGTAGCTTCAGACTACATATTAGCTTGGTCCAAAGCCTGTAAGCACTTGTTCTCTAAGTAAAATTTTAGCAACGACAAAACGTGTAAATATCCTGGGCACAAAAGCTTGGCAGATAGAACAGACATATTATGGACACATCCTAAACAAAACAAACACTTAGCATAGGTTCAAAAGTTCATAGGTAAGTACTAGGCTAGCCGCCCTTATGGGACATTTTAAGCCTAGCCAGTTTTCCTTTATGTGCACAAAATGACCTATTCTATTTGATTATAGATTAGCCTTACCCATTTCATGGCTGATGATCTGGGATCCCTTGTGTTGTGTGAGAAGGTCCACTCTGGGGGGTAACTTGAGGAGATTGCCCTTGGACAATTGCAGAAGTAGAGGGAACCAGTGCTGTCTGGGCCAGTACGGCATCACCAGCAAGACTTTTGGAGTGTCCTGCTGGATTTTCAGCAGGACCTTCTGAATGAGTGGGAAGGGGGGGTGCATAAAGATATTTCCCCTTCCAGGAGACTGAGAAGGCATCTGTTGCCAGTGCCTGGGGGTCTGGTATCCTGGTGCAAAAGCCAGGAAGCTGCATGTTGATGGAGGAGGCAAACAGGTCTATTTGAGGTGTACTCCACCTGTGGACCAGATCTAAGAAGACATCTCTGTGAAGCATCCACTTGTGGTTGTTTGTGATGGTTCTGCTCAGATAGTCTGCCTGGGAATTGAGGAGATAGGGAATGTAGACTGCCTGCAGAGTAATTCCCTCTGAGGTGGCTAGTTCTCATACTAGAAGGGCTAGTCTGCAGAGAAGGTATGACTTGGCCCCTCCCGGCTTGTTGAGATTACCACAGCACAGTGGTGTTGTCTGTGTAAATCTTCAAGGGACCTTGCTGGAGGAAAGGTAGAAATGCCAGAAATGCCAGAAGAATTGCCTTCATGTCTCGAACACTGATGTGTTCCAGTTTGTGAGGTTTTGGCCACAAGCCCTGCACCCTTTGATGGCCCAAAGTTGCTCCCCAGCCCAAGTCTGAGGTAACTGTGTGCGTGACCTGTGTGAGTAGAGGTGGTTGGACAGGAAGAAGTGGATTGTGGTTCGCTTGTGCCAACCACCACTGTATTTCCTTTTTCAGGCAAGGGAGAAGGGGCACCCTGTGCTCCACAGGATGGGAGTGCTGTGTTCAGACTGACCAAAGATACCACTGTAACTTTCTCATATGCAGTCTTGCTAAAGGTAGCATGGGGATGGAAGCTGCCATGTAGCCCAGGAGTCTGAGGAAAGTACAGTTTTGTACCTACCATAAATGTAGATTTTTGAGTGTAAACACTGCTGCAGTCATTACACTTGAGTTATCTTGCCATCAGGCAGTTCCCCAGTCGGCCTCAGTTCCAAAGTCTTGGTCTGGCGTCGGTTGCTGTCGCCTCCTTCCTGATGTCAGTGCGAAAGGGGTATATAAGATGCAGCCAATGCCATTTTCTTCAGTTTTACTTGCCCCAGATGTCAGGTGTCCCCAAATAGGTAGGCAATTCAAATTGCTAATAAGACGTACATAAGAAAAGCAAACAACAACTTTCAGTTACCAGCAAATACTTCCCATAGGCAGTAAAGGGTAGAAGGCAGAGGTACGTACCAGCAAGTAAGAGGGGAGGGAGGGTAACCTGGACTGCAGCAATGTTTATACTCGCACGTCTACATTTATGGTAGGTACAAAACTGTACTATGTTCATTGTGTTACACTGCTGCAGTCATTACACTTGGGTGGAATCCCAAAGCTGAGGTAGGGAGTATGGTTCTATAAGGCATTAGGGGTGGCTATAAGGCCCTGCAGCACAGCAGTGGCGAAGCCAGCTCTGGATTTGGAGTATAAAGGCAAATGGTAATGCTTGGTGAAGGTATGCACAGAACTCCATGTTGCTGCTTCCAAAATCTCCTTGGTAGGTACCCCTCTGAGGAAGGCAGTTGAAGTGGCTGTTGCCCTGGTGGAGTGAGATCTAATGCTGCTAGGTACAGGTTTCCCATGGTGAGTACAGCAGAAATGTATACAATGTCCTATCCATTGTGTGATAGTCTGTTTGAAATGGCTTTTCCCTGTGCTCCTGCAGCATATGCTACCAATAATTGCTCAGATTTTCTGAAAGCTTTGGTTTTGTCCAAGTAGAAGCGTAACTGCCTGTGTCCAAAGAATGTAGTAGTCTCTCCCCTTTGTTCTGTGGTTTTGGATAAAAAGTTGGCAAGTGAATAGTTTGGTTTAGAGCCACACTTGATACCACCTTTGGCATAAACGTAGGGTTAGTTCTTAAAGACACCCTGTCCTGGTGGAAAATGAGAAAAGGTTCCACTGCCATTAGTGCCTGTAATTCTGAAACTTTTCATGCTGATGTTATTGCCAGTAGCAGGGCAGTTTTCCAAGAGATGTATTTTAATTCTGCTGTGTTAGCTGGCTCAAAGGGAGGTAAAGTTAATTTTTCCAAAAAGTACAGTTTTGTACCTACCATAAATGTAGATGTCCGATAGGTATGCATCTGCAGTCCTAACAAATGGGTTGTCCTGCCTCAGGCAGCCCTTCGGTCGGCCGGATTCCAAAGTCTGGGTCTGGCCTCGGCTGATGTCGCACTTCACCCGACGTCATCGCTGCTGGGGTATAAAGGCATCAGCCGATGCCATTTTCCTCAGTGTTTCTTGCCCCAGATGCCAGGTGCCCTCTAGGAAGGCTAAATTTGGATAAATGCAGATAATTCCAAACAACAGAGAGCAAAATATATATACATATATATATATATATATATATACAAACAAATACACCATAATAGATTCCCCCAGCTAGCTAAGAGTGGGGTAAATACCCTAGGAATACCACAGAGGGGAAGGAGGGTGGGTAATCCTGACTGCAGATGCATACCTATCGGACATCTACATTTATGGTAGGTACAAAACTGTACTATGTCCTTCAAGGATGCATCTGCAGTCCTAACAAATGGGTAGAATACCATAGCCAAACTGGGGGAGGAGGCACTAAGATAATGATGGTGTAGTTAAGATCCCTTGCAAAACAGCAGTTGCAAAACTTGCTCGGGATCTGGAGTATAAAGGAAGATTATAATGCTTGGCAAATGTATGCACGGAGCTCCAAGTAGTAGCTTCTAAAATGTCTTTGGTAGCCACTCCTCGTAGGAAAGCTGTAGTGGTAGCTGTAGCTCTTGTGGAATGAGGCCTGATATTTTCAGGAGTTGTCTTTCCATGAAAAGAGTAGCAGAATCTAATGCAATTTCTTATCCATTTTGAGATTGTCCGTTTTGAAATTGCTTTTCCTTGCACTCCTGTTGCATATGCTACCAGAAGCTGGTCAGTATTTCTGCTGGCTTTAGTTCTGTCCAGGTAGTAGCGTAGTTGTCTGTGCACATCCAAGGTGTGTAGTAGCCTTTCCCCCCTGTTCTGTGGGTTGGGGAAGAATGTAGGTAAATGTATAGCTTGGTTCAAGGATACCCTGGAGACCACCTTTGGCATAAAAGTAGGATTGGTTCTCAGAGACACTCTATCCTGATGGAAGATAAGGAAAGGCTGTACTGCCATTAATGCCTGTAACTCAGATACTCTTCTTGCTGAAGTGATTGCTAGCAGGAATGCAGTTTTCCAAGATAAGAACTGTAAGTCTGCTGTTGCTGCTGGTTCAAACGGGGAAGTGTTAATTTTTCCAGCACAAAGTTGAGGTCCCATGCAGGCAGAGGTGGTTTCCTTGGAGGCTTTACGTTTTCGATTCCCCTCAAAAACTGCCTGAGTAGAGGGTGAGGGAAGACAAGAGGATCCATGTTGTACTCTGCTGAAATTGCTGATGCATGAATCTTAATGGAGGAGTAGGACAGGCCATTGTGGAACAGTTCTGCTAAGTATTCCAGGATGTGTGCTATGTTTGCCATTGAGACATTTTCTCCCTTTGCTGCACTCCAAATGAGGAATCTTTTCCATTTGGCTGAATATGTTTTCCTTGTGGAGGGTCTGCGAGCCTCCAGGATAATGTCCTTAACCCTCTGAGATAAATCTGGTTGATTTTGTTTCATGGGATATTCCAAGCAGTTAGCTGCAGTGTCTTCAAGTTTGGATGCAGGGTCTTGTAGTTGTTCTGTGTTAGAAGTAAGGGGCATAGAGGTAGAGGCCATGAGTGTGCCCGAGACATGCTTCTCAGAAGCAGGTACCAATGTTGTCTTGGCCAGTCCAGAGCTATCAGAATTACCTTTGGCTGTTCCTCTCTGATCTTCAGTAGGACTTTGTACATCAAAGGAAGAGGTGGAAATGCATATGCTGTCAGGTTTTTCCAGCTGAAGGATAGAGAGTCCACCCTCCAGGCAAGTGGGTGGTATACTCTTGAGCAGAATTTCTTCAATTGGTGGTTGTGTGGGGAGGCGAACAGGTCTATCTCTGGAATTCCCCATTTCTTTGTTATGGTTCTGAAGATATCTGGATGCAGCATCCATTCGTGAGCATCCGTGGTAGTTCTGCTTAAGGTGTCCGCTAGTGAATTTTCTTTCCCTGGTACAAATCTGGCCTACAGATGAATGTTGAGATTCAGGGCCAAATGCCACAGGTCCATTGCCATCCGGCAAAGAGGGTATGAGTGAGTACCTCCCTGTTTGTTGATGTACCACATAACTGTGGTGTTGTCCGTCCTTATCAGCAGGTGTCCTTGTTGGAGGAATGGTCTGAATGCCTCGATTGCATGTTTCACTGCCAGCATCTATTTTAGATTTATGTGAAGATTCAACTGGTCTTGGGACCATAGGCCTTGTATACACTTGTCTTCCATGTGTGCCCCCCATCCTAGGTCTGAGGCATCCGTGGTGATTGTCTGGCTTGGATATGGTTTGTGGAAAGGCAATCCTCTGTTTATCTGACTGGCCTGAGCCCACCACAGGAATTATTTGTTCAGGCATGGAATAATTGGTATCTGGGCCTCTAGACTGTGCTTGTGTTGAGACCATACATTCCTTAGGTACCATTGTAACTTTCTCATATGCAGCCTGGCATGCGGAATCAATATTATGCAGGATGCCATGTAACCCAGGGCTTGCAGGATTTTCCTTGCCGTAAGCTGAGTTTGTGTTGTTAGTGCCATGAAATAGACTGGTAGCTGCTTTTGTTTTTCTTCTGTGAGAAAAGCCATCTGAGTTGTTGTATCCAGTTCTGCACCCAGAAATGTTATCCTTTGGGATGGTACTAGTCTTGACTTTTGAATGTTGACTGTGTATCCCAAGGCTTGCAACAGGTATATGACCTTGGACAAATCCTTTATTAGTTTTGTCTTGCTGTCCGCTTGTATTAGGCAGTCGTCCAGGTATGGGTAAATTTGAATTCCCTGAAGCCTGCAATGAGCAATTACTGATGCCAGGCATTTCGTGAATACTCTGGGCGCAGTAGATAAGCCAAAGGGTAATGCTGAGAATTGATAATGCTCTGATCCTGCAAGAAATCTGAGGTGTCTTCTGCAATCTGGTCGTATAGGGACGTGCAGGTATGCCTCCTTGAGATCTAGAGTCACCAGCCAAGACTCCTTGCCCAGCATGGGAAGAAGTTGCTGGAGGGTCAGCATTTTGCATTTTGGAACAATGAGGTATGTGTTCAGTGCGGACAAGTCGGGAATAGGCCTCCATTGATTTTCTTTTCTTGGTACAAGAAATAGTCTGGAGTAAAATCCTTGGCCTTGTTCCATAGGTGGTACCTTTTCTATTGCTCTCATCTTTAGTAAACTGATGATTTGTTTTATAGCTTCTGTTTTTTGGCTTGGTGGAAGGTTTGGCATTCCTCTCCTTTTTGGTAGAGTGTGGAAGTGAAACCTGTAGCCCTTGTCTATTGTTTGTAAAGTCCATTTGTCTCCTGTAATGCAATGCCAGTTTTCTGAAAATAAAGCTAGCTTTCCACCCAAGGGTGCTTCTAATTGTTCCCTGGTAGGCGGAATGAGAGTCAAGTCATTGTGTCTGTCCTGTGGAAGTAGTTGTAGTGGCAGCTGTGGCAGCACTTCTCTGGTTGGCAGGTTGCCATTGACGACCCCTGTAGGCACCTCTTGATTGGTTTCTGCCTCTTGGACGTCTATTTCTGCCTCTCTGTGATTTGGATGTGTCTGGAAAGGACCAATTTTTCGAGGGCCAATTCCTGCTAAACCTCGGAGGTTGGACCTGTAAAAAATCCTTGACTGTTTGGACAGATTTTGCTTTTTCTTCCACTTTCTTTAGAACCTCCTGTGCTGGGGAGCCAAACAAACTGTGCTTCTCCATAGGAGCATCTAGGAGTTTTGACTTAACATGGTCTGGTAAGGATTGCTCTTTTAACCAGGCATGCCTTCGAATCACTGCTCCAGTCATAGCTGATCTAAAAGAAGCCTCCAGTGCATCAAAGCCACATTTTAAAAAATGATTACTGACCTGCTGAGAGTTATGTACCAATTCCTGAAGGGACGTGACGGTCTATAGGTTCAGGAGAGGACAGTTTTTTATTTAGCTGGTCTAATAAAAATTCCTGGTACTGTATCATGTGAAATTGACAGTTTAAGGCCCTGGCAGAAAGAGTAGCAGATGTATAAACTTTTTTACCCCATCTCTCCAATGCTCTAGATTCCCTTTCAGAGGGAAGAGGGTTTTTGGCAGAGGCAGCTGCAACACCCTTAGGGCCCTGAGAAATGGTTTCTGGGTCTGCAACATGAGCCTTATACAAGTGGTAGTGAGAGTCCGGGACCCTGTAATATCTGTCAGGCTTTGCAGGGGCCGGAGGAAGAGAATCAGGGGCAGTACTGGCATCATTATAAGCATCATCAACCACAGATAGTACAGGAGGTATGGCTAAAGGCCTGTGCTGTGGTAAATGTAAGAAAGTCCTTAGCCTTTTCCTTGAATCTGAAAAATCCTGGCCCTGCCATTGGAAGTGTTCCCTCATTGAGTGTAAGGTTTCCCCAAAAGAAAATTCTTCAGGAGAAGAAGCAGAAGGTATGGAGTCTTCTGCATCAGAATCCTCATAAGGTGAATATGGGCCTTCCTGATGGTCAGATAAATCTGAGCCATCCGAGGAATAGTCTGAAGAGAGAGGTTCAGGTGGTTCAGTCCTAGGTCTCTTATCTGCAGGGGGTTGAGAGGCCCTGTCTGGGTGAGGTTGGGACCCCCTGATCAAAGAAATAAGGTCCTCAGCAAGGCTGAGTATCTGGGAACTAGAAGTAGGCCTGTGAGAGGGAGCTTTAGTAGGTAAGGCCTTGGAAATTTTGGCTGCTTTAGCCCTGGAAAAGGCCTTGATAGACATATAAGCAGGGGGTCTAGCAGCCCCACGTGCAGAAGTAGAGATGTCTAAAGGTATAGTGTCTGACAAATCCTGGGTGACTGCTTCTGCAGCAGTAGTATCTGAAGCCGATTCAGCCATGGCCTGTGTGGCCTCGGTTATCGGAGGCATGCTTTCAGCCGAAGGAAGAACCGAGGACTCGGTTTCAACCGAAACCGAGACACTCGCGGTAGGCCTAACCGTGGTTTCAGCCGAAACCACGGGCCGCGAGTGTCGGTCCTTTTCCTTGTGTTTTTTAGCTAATTGTGTAGTCGGAGTCTCCGACGGCATTTTATATGCAAAAGCGGGACCAAAAAACTCTTCTGCAAACTCCGACCGACGTCTAAGCGTCCGTCGGTTGAAGGATGCACAGGCTAAACAAGCTGATACATCGTGGTCTGGGCCTAAGCAAGGAAGGCAGTAAGAGTGGAAATCCTTATGAGGTATTTGTTTCCCACAAGTTAAACAATTATTTACTTTTTCTGACATCGGCTGAGGCAAGAAAGAGTCCCCAACGGGGTACTTAGCTTTTTTAGAAGTCTTCGGTAGTAGAAATCTCTGGATCTGACCGACCGGCACTTGCGAACAGCTTCTGCTTCGGGCACCGCGCGGCAAGAAAGAATGAGGAAAATGGCGTCGGCTGCCTTTATACCCCAGCAGCGATGACGTCGGGTGAAGTGCGACATCAGCCGAGGCCAGACCCAGACTTTGGAATCCGGCTGACCGAAGGGCTGCCTGAGGCAGGACAACCCATTTGTTAGGACTGCAGATGCATCCTTGAAGGACATCAAAGTTGAGGTCCCAAGTTGGAGTAGGTGCTCTACGGGGAGGTCTTATGTTTTTAGCCCCTCTGAGGTACTGTTTGAGTAAAGGATTAGAAAAAAATTGTTGGATCCGTGTTGTAATGAGCAGAAATGGCTGAGGCATGGATCTTGTGGATGAGAAGGAGAAGCCCTTGTCCAGCATCTCAGTTAAATATTGAAGTATCTGAGGAATGTTTGGGACAAGAGGGTCAAGGCTGTGCTCCTGGTTCCAGACACAAAATCTCTTCCATTTATCCGAGTAGGCTTTCCTGGTGCTAGGCCTTCTGGCCTCCAGAATGACATCCGTAACAGCTTTGGAGAGAGGCATTGCTTGCTTGACTAAGGAATTTTCCATTCAGCTAGGTTTAAGGTCTTTAGCTGGCTGTGAAGTATCCGATTGTTGTGCTGTGTCAGCAAATGTGGGATTTGAGGCAAAATCCAGGGTGGTTCTTGTGCTAAATTCTTTAAGATTGGGTACCAGTGTTGGCGTGGCCAGTCTGATGCAATCAGGATCATCTTTGGCTCTTCTTGCTTGGCTTTTATGAGTACCTTTGGAAAGAGAGGTAAAGGAGGGAAAGCGTATACTTGCAGGTTTTTCCAGCTGAATGAGAGGGCATCCACTTTCCATGCTTGTGGATGGTAACTCCTTGTGCAGAATTTCTGTAGCTGGCAGTTCATTGGGGATGCAAACAGATCTATGTCCGGGCTCCACCATTTTTGTGTTATCATTCTGAATATTTGTGGATTCAATTTCCATTCGTGGGGATCCATGATGTTTCTGCTTAGGTCATCTGCCAGTGTGTTTTTCTCTCCTGGCAGGAACTGTGCTTGCAGATGAACTTGGTAGTCTAGAGCTGTGTTCCACAAGGTCATGGCTTGTCTGCAGAGGGGGTAGGAGTGTGTGCCCTCTTGCTTGTTTATGTACCAAAACCGCGGGCTGCGAGTGTCGGTCCTTGTCCTTCCGTTTTTTCACCAAATGTGATGTCGGAGTCTCCGACGGCATTTTATATGCAAAACTAGCCCCAAAAAATTCCTCTGCAAACTCCAACCGACGTCTAAGAGTTCGTCGGTTGAAGGAAGCACAGGCTGAACAGGACGATACGTCGTGGTCTGGGCCTAAGCAAGAAAGGCAGTAGGAATGGAAATCCTTATGAGGTATTTGTTTCCCACAAGTTAAACAATTATTTACTTTATCTGACATCGGCTGAGGCAAGAAAGAGTCCCCAACAGGGTACTTAGCTTTTTCGAAGTCTTCGGTAGCTGAAATCACTGGATCTGACCGACCAGCACTTGCGAACAGCTTCTGCTTCGGGCACCGCGCGGCAAGAAAGACTGAGGAAAATGGCGTCGGCTGATGCTTTTATACCCCAGACGCTCTGACGTCGGGGAAAGTGCGACATCAGCCGAGGCCAGACCCAGACTTTGGAATCCGGCCGACCGAAGGGCTGCCTGAGGCAGGACAACCCATATGTTATGACTGCAGATGCATCCTTAAAGGACATCTGTGGTGTTGTCTGTCTTTAATAGTAGTTGTCCTGGATGTAGCAGGTCCTTGAAAGCTATAAGTGCATTTTGTACAGCTAGCATCTCTTTTTGATTGATGTGAAGATGCCTTTGCTCTGTGGGCCACTCGACCTGAATACATTTTCCTGCCATGTGTGCTCCCCAGGCGTAATCCGATGCATCTGTTGTCAGTGTTTGCCTGGCTGTGGGTTGAGTAAAAGGCTGTCCCTTGTTGAGGTGACAAGCTTGAGCCCACCATCGAAACTCCTGTTGAAGGCAAGGAATTAGTGGTATAACTGTTTCCAAACTTTGACAGTGTTGAGACCATACACTCTTTAGGTACCATTGTAGTTTCCTCATATGCAGTCTGGCATATGGAATTAGTAGTATGCAAAATGCTATGCAGCCCAAGGCCTGCAGAATTTTTCTTGCAGGGACTTGGGTCTTTGTTGCCATCAATTGAAAGTATTGAGTCAGTTGTCCTTGCTTGTCTGGCGTGAGATAATCCATCTGGGCCATTGTTTTCAAGCTGGCACCCAGGAATATTATCTACTGTGAGGGCACTAGTTTTGATTTCTTTTTGTTTACTGTATACCCAAGGCAACTTAATAACTTTTTTACGAACGCCAGATGCTTTAGAAGAATGTCCTTGCTCTCTGCTTGAATCAGGCAGTCGTCCAGGTATGGATAAATTTGAATTCCTTTTTGCCTGCAAAATACAATTACTGGTGCCAGACACCTGGGCGCAGTAGATAAGCTAAAGGGCAGTGCAGAGAATTGATAGTGCATTGAACCAGATAGAAATCTGAGGTATCTTCTGCAGTTTTGTCTGATAGGGACATGCAGGTATGCCTCCTTGAGGTCCAAAGTCACGAGCCAAGCTTTCTTGCCCAGCATGGGAAGAAGCTGCTGTAGTGTCAACATTTTGAATTTCGGAACATCCAGGTAAGTGTTTCAAGAAGAAAGATCCAGAATGGGTCTCCAGGCTTTGTTCTTTCTGGGAACCAGAAAGGGTCTTGAGTAAAATCCTTGTCCTTGCTCCTGTGGTGGTATCTTTTGAATAGCTCTCATGTCCATGAGCGCTGTAATTTGTTTTTGAGCCTCTCCCCATTGATTTGGTGGCAGATTTGGCATTCCTTTTAACCTTGGCAGAGTGTGAAAGTGGAACCTGTAACCTTGAGATACAATGTTGATAACCCATTTGTCTTTGGTGATGCAGTGCCAATTGTGATAGAAAAGTGCTAGTTTTCCTCCTAAGGGGGCTGCCAAGAGAGAGCTGTTTGGCAGCTGTAGTGAGAAGTCATTGAGGCTGCTTTTTATAAAGTTGTGGCCTGTCTTCCCCTTCTTTCTGGCCTGGTGTACCCCACTGTCGAGGCCTGTAAGGACCTTGTGCTTGACCTCTACCTCCTGGACATCTGTATCTGCCCCTTTGAGGTCTGTCTGTGACTGGACAGGACCAATTCTTTGTTGGCCAATTTCTGCTAAAACGAGGAGGCTGAACCTGGTAACGTATGTTCTTTTAACCAAGCATGTCTTCTAATGACAGAGGCTGTGACTGCTGCTCTACAGGAGGCCTCTAAGGAATTAAACCCACATTGCAAAGTATGTTTTCCCACTTGTTCAGCTGCATGTAATAAATCCTGCATTTCTTTAAAATTAGGAGGATCTGAATCTGGAAGCATCTTTTATTTCAACTGAGACATCAAAAATTGCTGACATTTTAGCATGTGAAACTGGCAATTTAAGGCACTCATTGCTAAAGTTGCAGACGTATATACTTTCTTTCCCCATCTGTCTAATGCTCTGGAATCTCTGTCAGAGGGAACTGGGTTTTTTGCTGATGAGGCCTTAATCCCTTTGAGTCCCTGAGAAATAGTTTCAGGGTCAGCAACAGGGCTTTTATACAGAAATTTGTGAGAGTCAGGGACTCTGTGATATCTATCAGGTTTAACTGGTGCTGGAGGTAAGGAGTCAGGGTTTAAGCTGGATTCAGTGTACACATCATCCACAATATCTAACACTGGCGGAATAGCAAGGGGTTTGTGTTGAGGCAATAAAAGGAATTCTCTGAGCCTTTTCTTGGATTCTGAGTAATCCTGGCCTTCCCAATGGAAATGCTCCCTCATGGTATGTAAGGTTTCCCCAAAGGAGTAGTCCTCAGGCGGAGAGGCTGATGGAATTGATTCCTCAGCATCAGAGTCCTCATAAGGGGGTAAAGAATATCCTAGGTCTGAGGATGAATCTGAAGAAATGGACGCCTGGTCTGAAGATTCATAGTCTGCATCCTGTCTGGGCCTTTTATCAGGAGGGGGATGGGACCCCCTGATCAGGGTGATTAGGTCTTTGGGCATTTTGAGCATTTGTTTCTCAGGCATGGAAGCCTGTCTTGGAGAATGCTGTATTTGTTTCTTTGTTTTTAAGGGGGCCTTAGACTTAGCAGAGGGTTTAATGGTTAACTGGGTAGGTCTGAAAACACCCTCTGAAGCTGTTGGTTGCTCAACTACTTAGGTTCCCTCTGAAGGGTTAGTTTCGGTCGGCTGAAAACTTAGAGCATCTGAAGGCCCAGCCAGCTCCACGTGGGAGTTGGAGGCAGTGTGGTTCTGTGGAAGCGGTAGTCAGGGGCTGCGTAGGTGCCTCGCTGAAAACCGGAGAACCGGCAACAGGCCTAGAAGAGGCCTCGTCGTCAGTTTTGGGCCTCGGATGCCCGTCCTTGTCTCTGCGCTTTTTATGTATTCCGGTCGTCGGAAGTTCCGACGGCATGGTGTAATTGAATTTTCTGCCAAAATAATGTCGGGCAAAATCAAACCGATGTTTAATAGTGTTGTTAAACCTAGCACAAAACCAGACAACCAGTGACTTTGTGGCCTGGGCCTAGGCATGGAATACAATAGGAGTGGAAATCCTTATGAGGTATTTGCTTCCCACAAGAAATACAGTTATTAACTTTTACTGACATCGGTCTGAGGCAAGAAAAAGTTTCCCCAACGGGGTACTCAGCTTTGTAGAAGACTTTGGTTCTGGATTCGGAATGAAAATCTCAGGAGTCGGCCGATCGGCACTTGCGAACTGCTTCTGCTTCGAGCACCGCGCGACAAGAAAGACTGAAGAAAATGGTGTCGACTGCATCTTATATACCCCTGTTGCACTGACGTCAGGGAGGAGGTGACAGCAAACAACGCCGGACCAAGACTTTGGAACTCAGGCCGACTGGGGAACCGCCTGACAGCAGGATAACCCAAGTGTAATGACTGCAGCAGTGTAACACGATGAACATCTGCCTTGCTGTCATATCTGTAGAGTGAAGGACCAGAAGCACATGTTCTGTCAATGTTTCCACAGTTAGGGGTGGAAGGTATGCTTCCATGAGGTCTGAGTGTATTCTGCACCTGAGGAAGACAATGTCTTGGGTTGGCTGGTGATGTGATTTTGGGAAGTTTAACTGAAATCCAAGGGACTGTAGAAGAGACACTACAATATGGATGTGTAGCTGGAGGGTCTCCTTGCTGCCTGCCTGGATAAACATGTCATCCAAGTAAGGGAACCTCTGTATTCCCTTTGTCCTGCAATAAGCAATCACTAGGGCCAAACATTTTGTGAAGACTCTGGGTGCAGTGGAAAGCCCAAAAGGCAAGGTAGAATTGTAAGTGAAAAGACCCCACCAAGAACCTCAGGTATTTCCCGAAAGTTGGTTTTATGGGGATGTGGAGATAAGCATCCTTTATATCTAATATGGCCATGAACCCTTGGGAGAGCAGCAAAGGAAAGAGGGTTGGTAGGGTCAAAATCCTGACGGTAGGGACCTTTACGAATAGGTTGAGATGGGAGAGGTCTAGAATAGGTCTCCAGGGTCCGTCTTTCCTGGGAACCAGGAAGATCCTGAAGTAGAAGCCTCTTTCTTTTGCAGCTGAAAGAACTGATTCAATGGTGCCCTGAGCCAGCAGAGTTTGTAACACTGGTTGCATGAGGTGGAACTGTTGAGTACTTGGCTGTGGGGTGCCTTTTTGTTTTGTAGGGGAGAGCAAAGACATGAAATCACCATTCTGGAGGATGGAGAGGACCCACCTGTCTGAGGTGATGTTGGTCCACACCGGGAGGCAGTGAGATAGGCGGGCTGACAGCGGTAAAGAAGGAGGGGGAGGAGGACGCAAGGAAGGCAGGTAGTCAGATGCTACCTGTCCTGTCTTGAAAAAGCGGTCTCTGGCCAGAGGAGGGAGATGCTCTCGCTGGAGGTACTTGTTTTCTTGTAGGCTTCCTAGGCCTTGAAGGAGCAGCAGGACGAATGTGCTTCCTTATAAACTGGGTTTTAGCTGGATAGTTTCTTTGAAACTTTGGTATGGGGGAGACCAGCAGGTGTTTAAGGTCCTGCATTTCTTTACCTTTTTGTTGCAGTGACTTGAAAAGGTCTGGTACTTTAGAGCCAAACAATGCTGTACTGTCCAGGGGTGCATCAATAAGCTTTGCTGTAAAATTATCAGGCAGGGGTTTTAGGCGAAGCCAAGAATATCTGCATAAGGCAGATGCTGATGCTGCTGACCTGGCTGAAGGTTTAGCAGCATCATAACTGCACTTTATAGTGTGCCTGGTAACCTGGGAAGTGAGGACCAGGAGAGAGGACAGTGAGGCTTTGGCAGAGCAGCCAGGGATATCAGCCAGTTCTTTGCTGGCTGATTCCAGGAGGGAGAAAGCATACTTGGCCATGTGTGTCTGGTAGTTAGTCACCCTAAAGGACAAGGTAACAGAGGTATAAATCTTCTTACCCTGACATTCCACTGTTTTGCTGTCTTTGTCAGCAGGGAGAATAGTGGTACTGGGTAAAAGCTTAGAGACCTTGTCCGTAGAGATAGAGATTGTGGCTGGAACAGCAGGTGGGCACTTAAGCAGATGCTTAGCAGTATTAGGCACTTTATAAAGTCTGTCAGACCTGCATGGAGCATGTGTTTGGGAATCTGGATTAAGTGATGCTGAGGAGAAGCATCTAGAAAAGCAGGAAGGATAGGTGGAATCCATCTGAATGAGGTCATAGTATCTTTTTTGGACCTCAGTCATTTCAGAGGATTCCCACTTGAAATGATCCTTTATCTTGGAGATAGTTTCCCCAAAGGTCGAGTCCTCAGCTGGGGAGTCAGAATCGACTGAGTCTTCCTCTGGGGAGCCATACCCCAAGGGGAAAGAATTCTGGAAAGTGTAAGATAAAGATTCCTCAGAGGAGGAATCAGAAAGGTCTTCCTCTTCCCTCATGTTAGGAGCTGAGGTCTGAGACCTAGGGCTCAGGAGTGGTGGGGATATGTTAGCACTCACAGTAGAGGTAGGCCACAAGCCCAAGAAAGCATTAAACAGACTTTGACCGAAAAGTCTGCCAATCAGGCATGCTTTCAGGAGAGGGAGACATATGTTTTCTTTTGTCTTTCTTTTTGAGGCCTAGCAGGCGTCTGAAGGGGTCTAGAATCTGGAGATTGCAAAGGACCGGAGGGATCCAATGGGCCTTCTGAAAATACTGGCCCCCCCTCCTGGTGTTGGAGACGGACATCAGTAAAGCCTCAGCGGACATGCTCTCACCGTGGGATTGTGCGGCATCCATGGAGGTACCCACTAGATCCATTACATTGGATCTGGGTCTGGTTCCCTCTACCAGGCAGAGGTCAGCCACAGGCTGAGGATCGGATGGTAGAGGCCCAGTGAAAGGTCTTTGCCTTCTTTTTTGGCAGTTCCAAAGGAACGTCAGAGGAGCCCTCCATCCCTAATGCAATCTGCTTAAGGCGTTGGTTTTCCAAGTAAAGATTTAAAGCATGCAAGTGGCTATGCAGGGTCAGGCAAATGGGGCAGGCCTTGTAGTCGTGCGACCATCCCAAGCAGAAAAGACACTGATCGTGGGCATCCTTGTGGGGAATCTGCCAGCCACACTTATACTTGTCCTTTCTGGATGACATGAACAGGCAATACAAGTAAAAGGAAGGACTGAAAGGGTCCCCACAATGGGGTACTTATCTTAATTCTTTGAATCCTACATCAACGGTAGCAGGAATACCTAGCGTACAACTGGTGGCTGAGAAGTTCTGAGGGCTGGTGCATACAGACATCACTTTTATGGCCTACATTTCCCTCAGTCACGTCAGACGTCCTGTGCACCTCAGAGGGACTTAAAACTTTTGTATACTGGCTGTACATAAGTGAGACAAGAGGAGTAAACCCATATGTAGAATACAGCAACATTGGAATAGAGAGACATTATATATTATCCCTAATGAGAATAACTGGAATCCTATCAAAGATAATTTGAGAGGACCCTTGTATGGGATAAAGCATTTAGGAGCTGCTTCCCCATTAGTAGTACAGGGGGCGGTCCTGGGGTAAATTTTCTGGTTCCCATCCACATATCTAAGTTGTGCTTGAATATGGATATGGATAAACTTTATTTTATGTGGATAGGGAGTCTGTCCGCCAGCAGTGGTATCCTCTGCGAGATATACCTGTCCCTCCAAACTGTTCTGTTGATGTTGCTGAAGAGGTTTAGATCCCTAGACAGAGTATTTTAGATGACATTTGGCTTGCAGGTGTGCAGTAAATCCATCAGTAATGGGTCAGAGGATGCCTTGTAAGCCAGATAAAGGTCATCTCTTGCAGTCTGAAGGATATGGAGTATAGTGGCAGGGCTTTTAGTTGGTCCATGAGGACATGTTGTTTGGGCCTTGTATCCTTTTAGTAAGGTATCTCTGTTGGCATCCCAGTTGTTGCATGTGTCTGAACACATACATGCCAAACATGGCATTATATTCATTGACTGGCTTACTGGGGGCTGGATAAAGGGCGTCAATGACATCCTTAGATCCAGACACAATCCCTTTGTTTATAGTATTTTTCTTACAACAGACACATGCTGGTCAAAAGTTAAGTCAAAGTCCACATAAGTTCCCAAATCCCAAACAAATGGGTCAACTCTTAGGGACGTATTGTCTCTATGGTAGTTCCCTGGGCTAGATGACTTCCTAAAGAATACAATAACGCATTTTTTGGCATTTAGTTTCAGTCCATAATTTTGCACCAGTTATTTATTTGAGATAAACCTTCCTTGCAGGATGGCCAAGTCATTTGGGGATTCAATGACTGCTCCTTGCTTGCAGTCATCTGCAGCTTTAGTCAGCTAGAGCCCTTTGGGATCAGCGTTTACTTCAGAAAAGTAGATGCCAAAGAGGAGAGGTTCCAGCACAGAATCCTGGGGGACTCCACTGGTAACTGGTCTCTTTGTGGAGGTAACTTTCCCTATTTTGATTATTTGCGTCCTGTCTGTGAGCCAGTTGGCAAATCACCAGGTAACATAGGGGTTAATTTCCAGTTTATTTAGCTTTTCTACTATGCCTGAGTGGGGAACTGTGTCAAAATCTATGGCCTGGTCAAGGTATGCGATGTGTACCATTTTGCTTCATCCATTCTTTGGCGACCTTTTTAAAAAAATCCAACAGGATGAGTAAGCATGACCTGCCTTTGACGAATCCAAACTGAGAAAGGTCCAGTGTTTAGAGGTTCCCTGTGTCCTGACTGATCAGTTCCATGATAAGTCTTTCATGGCTTTGCATAGGAGGCTGGTCAGACTTATGGGGCTGTAACTGCCTAGATCTGTGGAAGGTCCTCCATTATGCAGGGGAATGTCTGTAGCTCTTCACCATTTGCTTGGTAGAAAACCTGTATGGATGCTGAGATTGAACAGTGTTGTTTAGGGGTGTGGCTAAATTGTGCTTCACTCAATTTAAGATGTATCCAGGGATATTGTCAGCACCCATCGATGCAGTATTTTTAGCTTCTGATAGTACTTTTAGGAAGTGGTCTTGTGCGATAGCTGGAGGTGAGCCAGTTTCAGGTATATCTTTAGGGACAGACTGAGGGGAGCTTCTTCTTTCGGCTGCTCCTGTTAGGGGTTGCCACAGCAGATCAACTGTTTCCATTTCTTCCTGTCCTCTGCATCTTGCTCTGTCATACCAACCACCTGCATGTCCTCTCTCACCACATCCATAAACCTTATCTTAGGCCTTCCTCTTTTCCTGTTACCTGGCAGCTTCATCCTTAGCATCTTTTTCCCAATATACTCTGCATCCCTCCTCAGCACATGTCCAAACCAACATAATCTTGCCTCTCTGGCTTTGTCTCCAAACATTCCAACCTGGGCTGACCCTCTAATATACTTATTCCTAATCCTGTCCATCCTCGTCACACCCAGTGCAAATCTTAACATCTTCAACTTTGCCACGTCAAGCTCTGACTCCTGCCTTTCTGTCAATGCCACTGTCTCCAACCCATATAACATAGCTGGTCTCACTACCCTCTTGTAGACCTTCCCTTTCACTCTTACTGGTACTCATCTGTCACAAATCACTCCTGACACTCTTCTCCACCCACTCCATCCTGCCTGTACGCTCTTCTTCACCTCTCTTCCACACTCACCATTACTCTGAACTGTTGATCCCAAGTATTTAAACTCATCCACCTTCACCACCTCTACTCCCTGCAGCCTCACCATTCCTCTATCCTCCCTCTCATTCACACACATATATTCTGTCTTAGTCCTGCTGACCTTCATTCCTCTTCTCTCTAGAGCATATCTCCACCTCTCCAGGGTCTCCTCCACCTGTTCCCTACTCTCACTACAGATCACAATGTCATCTGCAAACATCATAGTCCACAGGGACTCCTGTCTGATCTCGTCTGCCAACCTGTCCACCACCATTGCAAATAAGAAAGCGCTCAGAGCTGATCCTTGATGTAATCCCACCTCCACCTTAAACGCATCCGTCACTCCCGCCGCAGACCTCACCGCTGTCACACTACCCTCGTACATATCCTGTACCACTCTTACATACTTCTCTGACACTCCCGACTTCCTCATACAATACCACAACTCCTCTCTAAGCACCCTGTCATATACTTTCTCTAAATCCACAAAGACGCAAAGGGTAAAATTAGAGCTAAATTTGTCGAACAGTAGGTATGCTACATCTTCAGTCTCAGTGTTGGAATCCTTATAAAGGATCTGCATACACATTTTCCCCTCTTAGAAGACATGAAAACTTCAATAATATGAGAAAAAAAAACAGTGATGAGGAAGGGTCCCCAGTGGAGTCCTTCATAGGTTCATATACAAGTACTAGGTTAGTAACTGCCCTTGCAGGCCATTTTAAGCCTAATCAATTTCTCCAAAGGTGAGAATCAAATCCTGTAACTTTACGTCTGTGGCGATAATGGAGAACACTGGACTGAAGTAGTGTATTTGCGTGATGGTTGAAGTTTTATGGCAGAAGCATAGTTGTACGTATGCACACTGCTATCATAACATTTTAAATCATGATTGCAAAGACACTATTTAAGTCCAGTGCTCTCTATTATCTCTGGGTTGGCAGGTACTATACTGTGCAGATTTGTTAGTTATACTCCAAATAAGTTATTTAGTTTGAACCTTTACATTTGCGAATCTTGGATAACTTTTCCACAGCATTTAGAAGTTACAGTTATGAAGCTTATCCATGGTTGAGGTTGTAATCTTTTATTTTTGTGCACATAATTCTTACTTGTTATGGCTTTGTCTCAAAATGTTGTACTGTCTCTCCTAATTATTTCTCTGGAAGAAAAGGTGGTGAACTGTACTTAATGGATAAATGCAATAATTAACAGACTAATTAAGATGATCTTACTTTGCCAACTTTTCAAGATAATACTGTAAATATTTTAAAAAGTGCCCTTGATTGTTTCTGGGGGCAAGAGGTTGAGTGCTACATGATAATGGAGAACTCTGCAATGAGTGCAGCTCATGTTCATATCATAGACACAACATACATTCAGTCCATGGTTCTTCACTATCGTCATGTCTGTGAGGTAAACATCTTAACCATTACACCAAACCCCAACCCTGTACGTCGTTGTTCTTCACAAAGGCAACTGGATACTTTTGTATGACTGACACACTGAACTTCAGATGAGGTCTTGCTTCCCAGACTGGTGACAAGAAAGTACTGAGATTTCCACATTCTTAAGTCCTGTTAAGTACCAAGACATTATCCTTGTGACTAAGTCTAACATCAGGTGTATAACACATGAGAAAGGGGCTCCTAGAGTTTGGTATAATGGTACGTCAAATGGAATCCTTGGCAGAATTTGTACCATCTAATCAGCAATACTGTAAGAAAGATCTAATGATGAACATCAAGTTTCCATTCTAGTTGTGTCTGTCCTTTGCCTCTTCTCTGTAGTTCTGTGACCCTGGAGTTAGTACACCTATAGACTGGGTAAATGTGAGGTGAAGTGACTGAGGGGTTTGCACCACAACAAAAATGTTCCTTTTTTTTCTTTTTCTTTCTATTTCGAATTTTGTCCTCATTTTCAATGAAAGTGGTTCTCTTAATGCGCATCATTTAATTAAGAGATTTTATTCTGATGTAGCAAGATCAGATTTTCTGTCTATGCCATTTAAGCAGAGATCCCATGCTTCTCTTTGTATAATTTTAAAGAGTTCTGCCAACGTTCACAGGTACATCATGGCTTCTGGTAAGTTAAGTGCCTTAACACACATGTACCATTATCATTCCTTACATATTTGGGCCATTTTTTTAATTAAAAAATCCATGAACTTTTTATTAAATTACAGCCCAATTAAACTTAGTGTATTCCATGGTGATATCACCTTATGGATAGCATGACGATTGTCCACAGACTTTAATGAATGAGTCTCTCCACATGCGTGGTGGTTCATCCATTAAAGTCCATGGATATACTTCACATATTCTCTGTGTTGATTGACGTTAAAGATGATTACATGATGTCAGGTTAAAGTTCATTCTTCACCCCCAGTGGCATGAGCACAGACAAAGCACAAGTTTTATTTATTTTTTTTTTTTAAGCTAAAGCAGGTTTAAAAAACAATGGATTAAATATGCTATTTGGCAACCAGTGCACCACATGATACAGTGCAAAGGTAAGAATTTTAATGCTGACAAAAACACTTAACATTTTTACTGCCTTCCACTATTCTGATTTGGGATATGGATAAGATGCATTATAAAATCTCTGCATCACAGCTCCCAGGGTTCAGAGTTCAATCCATATTTACCATTGTCCTTATAGTCAGTTTTTTGCCTGAAGAGAGTCTGTGGGACTATCCCACTATATGTTTAACAAATGATATATACATAGAGAGGCAGAAAGATACACAATCAGTTAAACAAGATAAACAGATAAGCAAGCATGCTGCTACAACTGTCACAGCTCTAGGAAATCAAATACAAGCACTATGCCCAAAGAGTAGAGCATATGAATAAGAAAAGAGTGCTTTTGTTTTCTACTTAATTAACTTCCCATATTTTATCATCATTAGTGTTCATTAAACAAAATATATTAATTCCAGCAAAGACTACTGACCTTGGCTTCATCTCCTGCAACCTTCACAAAGTCATTAAAGAACCCACGTGGCAGTGGTTCCCCATTGCTTAGGTTCACTTTTGCAAAACGAGCAATGATATCCCAAGAGAGGTCTATGGCCCACTGTTCAATGTTTGCTAGGGAATGCAGCAATGCCACTCGACTGGCCTACAGATAATGCAAACAAATCTATTTAGTATATGTACTATTCTGCATTCATACAGAAACTGTATTGAGACAAAAAGTAAAAAAGTGTACCAAATGCTAATAATTAAATCAGAAAAAACATTTACAGCTGACCAAAAAGGTCTTCTTACTCAACTATTAAGCAATGCACTATCAAATAACATACCTAAGCTGTATGCCCAAACCATGTGCAAGTCTACACTGGTGCACACAACTTCAGCAAGGTATCTAAGCCTGAATGCAAGCACATCTATCAGATCCAAGTCCATATTTAACACCACTTTGTGTAGCTATTATCTATCTCAGTACAGTAAGAACTACTTTTCTAATGAACTCTGCACTCTAGTCACATCTATCATTACATACCCAATAAGCTAGACCATCAGATTATGATTCAGCGCAAGTGAAGACCATTAAGCCTGCACTTGCATAATGAGGTAAAGTCCTGACTATAATATGAGTTTGATTAATGGTTCAGGTGCTTAGCAACCTGTGAAGGAAGGATGGACGTGTGTGCATTTAGATGGACCACTGCAGTTGATTCCTGGTTGATCTCAGGAACACACAGCAGGTTTTCTGTAATGGAGTCAGGGCACTGGCTGAGATGCATGTGGAAACATGGACAGTACAGCACAAAGCCCACAGTAGGCCTTCTCCTAGAATGGTACAAGTGTGTGCGGTGGCAAGAGAGGATTAGGTCTTATGAAAGAACACTTCTTGGCTGCAGTATAGCACTACCCCAGGAAGACTCAGTCTCCTAACTGGCTGCAGATGAGAGTTGGAGGTAGTATGGGACTGGTTATGTCGGGTTCAGTAGAGCCAATGGATGAGGAGAGATAGTGGTAGCAGCTGATGGTTGGCTGTGAGGAGGCAAAGGTGTGGCAGAAAAAAAGAAAGACACATTTAAAAGCAGCAATATTCAATGCAGTTTTCTACAAACAGTTTCAGAAGCAAGAAACAAGTCTAAAACTTGTAGTCACTGAGTAACAATTTTTACTGCCAAGCTTCTATGACGGAATTCTGTCTCCATGTTATAACCAAACAGGTACATTCCACCAATAATGTCAATGCAATAATGCTAAACATTGAACAACTAGATGACAAGAAACTGGATTTAATGACATACAAAGTAAAAGACTTGAGTCATTCAAGAAAGCAATTCTTAGACTTCAATGTTATAACAACTGAAGAAAACACAGTACGTTAAACAGTAACTAACATGAATGGGCCAAATCCTTTCCATGATTCACTAGTACTGATAATTTACAGGAAAAGTAATATTTTCAAAACAACCAGTCTGATGTTAAGCAAGTAAATCTGATATTGGGAGACACAGACCCCCTCCATTAAGTGATGAACCAAATTCCCGTCTTTCCTGACCTACAGTAGTCCAAATACAGGCTTTGCTGTATTCTGGACTTTTGGAAAGTTCCTGTGTTGCCCATTTCCTTTCTTGGATAGAGGGAGGCTTCTTTGTTCACCAGTGGCAGTGGGGAGCTTAGAGCAGCCTATCTATCCCTGGAGGAGTGTTTCCAGCACAAGAATCTGGTAGTCTATTGGCCGTTTTGGGCCAATTTCTAGCTCTTTCAAGGCCCCCTGTATAAAACCCGCTTTGGCGCGATTTTTCGCATAGTGCAGCATCAGGCAGCTCCGCTTAATTGGGTTTAAACCATTCTCGGATCCACAAAGTCTGCTCTTCACTTTTTCCCTTAGAACTGATCTAGTTCTCATAATAAACACCCTATTCCTACTCTAAAGCCTGGCACTTGCTCACTAAAGCAATTATATAAGTCAGCACTAAAAAATTAAAAGCACTACACCCTCACAAACTCCCCATGAGTACCTTGTTCCCCATTGGCCCTTTTTTTCAATTATAAAGGAATTCCCAATACTATTCTAGCATGTCCAAAGGTCAGTTGTCAATCTCCTCTCCGGTCCAGCTGATGAATCTGGGAATCTTGAGGCAATGTTACAACTGCCTCATGTACACAGACAACCCTCTCCTCCTCCCAACAAATTCCAACACATGTGAAAGATGCAACCATGTAGCCAAACTGGAGGCTAATCTCTCTCAACTCAGTACTGGCGTAACCAGTCAAGAGGAGAAAGAAACCACACTCACTGCAATTCCAGTCTCACATAGACCTACCACGACAGCAAACCAAACACATAAACACACAAAAACATACTCGGAGGCTCTAAATAAAAATCTGCCTAAGCAGCAGAGACCTCCAAAGCAGACACCCAAGCAACCGCTACCCCAAAACAAAACACGTGCAACACATAGCTCACAAAGCCAGTGTGCCGAACAGTCACAGCCCTTAAGGCTAAACAACACACCTGATGCACTTGTAATAGGTGGCTCTATCGTCAGGCACACTGATGTCCCGCTCACCAGGCTGAACAAGGAGAAGGTCACGGTGAGCTGCCTGTCGGGCGCTAGGATCCGCCACATAACACAAGCACTCAGGTCACTCCAAGGCAAGTATAAATATGACTCAATCATTGTCTATGCTGGTGTGAATGACCTGAGACGTACCTCCCTGGACTACATGAAAAGAGACATAGAGGAGCTCTCTGAGCATGTAGTCCAGGCTGGTATGACCCTGACCTTGAGTAGCATCTTACCCTCACCAAGAATGATGCCACAATATGAAGACAAGATGATCAATTTCAACAATTGGCTTAAGTATTTGTGTCATTCAAAGGGGATCCAATGCCTGTCAGCCTGGGATGACATGCTCGACAAGCCACGATGTTTCGCTAGGGACGGCTTGCACCTGTCACCCCTGGGCTTTCGGATATTGGCAAAGGCTCTTGCCACCCCCATAGCGCCTTTTTTAGGCATGGCTCAAAAGACAAACCCACCTCCATAGGTATCACAAGGGATAAGAAACTAAGAGTAATGCTACTCAACGCCAGAAGTCTAAACCTCAAGATGCACGCACTCAAAACTCTCCTTAGCATGGAGAACATCGATATCTGTGCAGTAACAGAAACCTGGTTCAAGGCTCCCGAGAGCACCCCAGCACTACAGGTTATACCTCATACCATGCTTTTCGGCCCAAAACTTGGACCGAACCACAAAAGGAGGGGGTGTATCAATGTTCGTCAAAGATACCCACACCTCCAGGTTGGTGGCACAGCACGAAGCATCAGAGACTATCCATGTGCAACTAACAGTGGGTAAAACTGACTTCCAGTTTAGAGCCTGCTACAGACCACCCTCCCAAACCCAGGAACCCCACTTGGCCTTCCTGAGAACACTGGAAAATATGAAGGTCTCTCCAAACACCATTATATTGGGCGACTTCAACTACCCAAACATAGACTGGGAGCATTTCTCTAGCTCCAACACCCTAGCCCAAAGGTTCCTAGGAATTTATAAACTCAAATGCTATGGAACAACTTGTTACCACTCCCACAAGAGGGGAAAACATACTGGGCCTGATCATCACCAACATGGGGACTCTATGCTCCAGACCAGAAGTGTATCCCTCACTGGTAAGATCAGACCATAAACTAATCTCACTGGATATTCACATCCCAACCCCACCCCCTGCCCAGAAAACCACAGTGAAAAACTTCTCTAAAGCAAATTTCACACTCCTTAAATCTGAGGTGGAATCCTTCAAAGCCTCCGGGCCTGTGGAAAATATGGCCCAGACTGCAGAATCCTTTATAAACGCATTCTATGAACACCTTCAGGAATGCATGGATCATGCAATCCCAAATAAAACCAAGACCCAATCCTCCCAAGGCAGGCGTCCTGTCTGGCGGACCCCAGCCATAAACAAACTATACAATAAAAGGAGGAAGCTACTACATGATAGAGCAAAATCCCAAAAAGGGAAGGCATCTCTGATCAGTATTAGCAAAAAACTACGGGCACTCATAAAATCATCTAAGGCCAGCTTCGAGAGAAAACTTGCATAGGACACTAAGGATAATCACAAGGCTTTCTTTAGTTATGTTAGGAACCTGGGTGGGAATTCCCAGATATGTTCATAATTAGTCCAAAATGACAAAAAATACACCAAACCCACAGACATTGCCAACATCCTAGCTGACAGGTTCAGCGCAAACTTCCCCCACCAAAAGGGCAAATATCTATCCCAGCAGAGTGCGGCCGCTCTGACGTCTCAGATGGTCAGGTAAGAGCCGCCCTCTCCAAAGCAAAAAACACAGCATCAATGGGACCAGACGGTGTCCCGGGCTGCATCCTACATGAACTCCAAGAAGAGCTAAAGCAAACATAAAACTACTGTTAAATCTCAGCCTTACTACAGGATATGTACCCAAAGAGTGGCGTACAGCAACAGTGGTCCCTCTCCACAAAGGTGGTGCCTCAACGGATCCTGGAAACTATCGCCCCATAAGCCTGACTAGCTTTGTCTGCAAAGCTATGGAAAGGATCATCATGGACCTCATAAATAAAGATATTGGGGACCTACAGACACTGGATCCTACCCAGTTCGGCTTTGTTAAGGGCAGATCCTGCCTCTTAAACCTGGTTGATTTCTTTGAAACAGTCACCAAGGCCATTGATGAGGGAAAGGTGGTCCACACAGCCTACCTGGACCTCGCAAAAGCCTTCGATACAATACCCCACTCGGGCAATATAGATAAGCTCACCAGCTTAAATATAAACCCCTATGTCACTAGATGGGTTGCAAACTGGCTCAAGGACAGAACCCACATGGTTAGAATTGCTGGAGCCATGCCATACTCCAAACCAGTTACAAGTGGCATCCCACAAGGCTCAGTCCTGGGACCTCTCTTGTTCGGTATATATTTCTCGGAGGTACAGGCCAACACGGAAGGACTGTGGCTGACCAAGTTTGCAGATGACTGCAAACTGGGCGCCATAATCGACTCTCCAGCCGACACAAGCATCCTACAAAAGGGCCTCATAGAAACAGACAACTGGTGCCAGAGCCTTGGCCTCAAGCTAAACGCCAAAATGTGTATAGTCATCCTCTTTGGCAAAAACAAAGTGCCCACAAATTACCACATAGGTGGTAATCCATTAAGTACAGAAGAAGTAATTAGGGACCTGGGGACCCAAGTTGATAGCAATCTCTCATTTGAAAACCACATGGCCAAAGTGGTTAGAAAAACATTTTATATAGCCCACCTAATCATGAAGGGATTCACATCTAGATCAGGGGAGGTCATCGTGCCTCTTTACTCATCCCTCATCAGGCCCATAATTGACTACAATGCCCCTTTTGGGATTTACCTTACCAGACACCTGCAGCAACTGGAAAGACCCCAAAAGTACCTCACCAAGAGGATCAAAGGGCTCAAACAGATGCCATATGCTGCCCGGTTAAAGAAACTCCAGCTCTACTCAGTGGCATACCGCCTGCTCAGAGGCGATCTGTGCCTGACGTATAAAGCCATGTCCAACCCAGAATTAATGGACATGCTGCACCTCAGAAAATGCAAATCCCATCGAGCTACGCGCTCGAGAGACTTGAACCTCAGCACTGAATGAAACTCAGCACTGAAATAAATAGGACATGCTGGAGGGACAGATTCATAACCCAGAGGCTCCCTTCACTCTGGAATAAAATCCCAGTCCAGGTTAGGCAGAGTCCCTCACTGACTCACTTCAAGAGGAATCTTGATGAGTGGATGGGAGATCGTAGGTTTACCCCGGGTATCACTTCTGTGTCACTGTTAGACAGAGGCACAGTATACTAACCTCGAAAAAGGGCATAGCAAAATTCATTTAAAATGGGTGGTGAAAGCTGGCTAGGCTTATAAATGCCCTAGGGCAGATAGCCTAGTATGAACCTATGAACCTAAATGTAGGCTACAGCACCTTGCAGAAATTGCTATAAGCAACTAGATAAACAAATGACTGCATATGTGACAGCAGCAGCACTTTAAAACTTATTTTGTTTTGTAAAGGATTTTTTTTTGTTAATGAGTAGGTTAACAAACCAAATAACTTTTGCTTAATCTCTGTCAAGAGATTAGCCTTCAAAAGAGAACCGTAACTAGGGCAGGGCAAAGAAGGCACAAGCTGCTAGTGAAAGAGATCGGCAGGTGCTGATGGTGTGTAAATACAACACTGGAAATGAATTCTGAAGATGTGAAGATATTACTGCTTCAAAAATACATGCTAATATTGCAATCACGGTTAATGAAGCTCATGTGTGATAGTAGCTGTAGCAGCTATAGGAGGTCAAAAGAGCTTTTTTTTTGTTCATAACTTACTTCTAGAAGAGCTTTTTTGTTTAAACTTTGAAATGAGGGAACACCAGGATGGCGAAATTCTCACACTGCCAGATTGTCTAGCTATAATTCTACTTCAATATATACTTGTGATCCCCAAAAATAACGAGAACATATATTTTACATGCACACAAAACTACAGAATTTCCACACAAAAACAGCTTCAACAGTGAAGTGGGCAAGCATATAAAGAAGTACAAAATCTTCTTTTTCTTGAAACTACAAAAATCATATTCTAGTTCATAAAGCAGTTACTAAGTTAACAACTGTAGAACACTGGACTCATTTAGTGATCCCCCATACTTATCAAACAATACAGCAGTGGCATATTTTGAGACCTGCCATGTCATTTGACAGGTGCTGCAATTTAACTGACTGGTGATACAACACTAAAATATAATGTAATATATCCAGCAGATATAACTTGGCCACTTATTAATTAAATCTCTTTGTAAGTAGGGCAAGCACCACCCTTAACAAGTCCACATGCTTCACCTTTAAAGCACACTAAGCGCAGAGGTTTAAAAACTGTGAAGAACACTGGACCCAGTGTGAATGCTGTTTCAGAAAATCATTGAAGCAGCATGCACAATCTCAGTTGTAGGTACACTACTTGTGTTGTCTGGCATTAAGCTACATACACAAATACATATGTAGCTAGATAGGAGATAGGCAGACAGAGTAAATTAGAATATGGAGAAAGATGGAGATAGAATCAGATATACAGATAGCTACAGTACACAAGCAGACGGATATTTTACTTTTAATTCTGTTTGTAAGGAGGGACTGCACTTCCTCCTTGAATTGACTATTCAGAATGATACTCTGGAGTTCTTCTTGAAAAGAAGACAGCCTCACCATGCCATCTTGTACAAGCACATGCTGGAGTTCTGTGATCCAAAAAGCAAGTGAAGACATTCTGTGGGAGAGTCCGGTATTATAGAGCATTTTTGACTCATTATAGCACAACAGCCACTCCTCTTAGAGATCATACCCAAAATAACAGACCATCAGAGTTTAACTGAACATAGGCTTATGACTAGGTGTTCCAAAAGCTCAAGAAGACCGTTAGTGGATGACCTACACTAGCCAGTCCTGACTACAGTCACAAACATATTGTGCAGATAACTGTTTCCCATCTGGTCACTTCAAAGCAAAAGAAGCATACAGCTGTAGACTTCAACCAAGGGAAGAATCATACATAATTATGAAGAAGAAATGGTTGGAGATAGTCTAGGCTCTACAAAAGCTTCAACCATACACAATGATTACAGTTCACAAGCCCATAAATTATTTACAGTGAATAAAACAGAGTGCGTCTCAGATACAGTTTGGGATTACAGTCGTGTAACATGGTAATCCATCACAGGAGTGGTGCCAGTACTGTGAACGCACATGGTCTGTGAATGCAGGGAGCTAGGCAGTCTAGGGGTATCTCAGGAAAACTCATCTGAGATCTACAAAATGAATGTGAAATGAGTGCATATAACCTACTGTCATTTTTACCAAAGATGCAGCAAAGTTGCAAAACGTGAAAAGCTGCAGAAAAACCTGTAACCGATTTCAATGAATATGCAGCATTTATTTATTTATTTAATATTTGTTTACCAGGAAAATCTGACTGGACAGCTAGTGTCTGTTTTCAGTGGAGTCCTGATGAGAAAAGCTCCATCCAGTTACAGAATAAAGAACAATTCATGGTAACAATTTTAGATTACAAAGTGTAAAAGATAACAACAGGAAACATGCTGCAGAAAAGTTTAACAAGTTAAGAGTACAAAGTTTAAGTGCAAATATGTGTGCATAGCACTATCAAGGAGTAAGCAGATGTACAATATTTGTGCAAGGCATTTTCATTGTAAGAGGATATGCACAATATTTACAATATATACAATGAACATCAGTAGAGAACAATATTAGTATTCACCAGAGGCATAAGGAAATAAAATCCTACAATAAGGGTGAGGCTTCAGGGAGGTCCAGTGCAGTTACATAAATGGTTTGTATAAAGGTATGATTTAAGGAGGTTTTTGAAGGTGAAGGTGTAATTCTGTAAGAGGTCAGCAGGCAGGGTGTTCCATGTTTTAGCAACTTCATGAGGGAAAAGAGATTCCCCAGAGCTGTTTTTACATGGGATATTTTTGAACAGAGCTCTGTTACTGGATCATAGTTCTCCATTTGAATTGTAGAAGTTTAGAAGGCCAGTCAGGGCAGGGGTTTTCTCAGGATAATACAGTATTTGGTATGCTAGGTTGAGTTGGTGGTATCATAATAAATTGGGAAATTCTAGCCAGTGTAATGCAAGTAGGGATTGACAGTGGTGGCAGTGTGATTTGGCATTGGTTGCAAACCTGATGATTTTGTTGTAGCATGTGGAAAGTTTGTTAAGGTCAGTTTTATTTATGTTTGTTTAGTACTGGGAATGCATAACGTAATGTTGATAAGAGATGGGTTCTTGCTATAGCAATTCTAGACTCAGAAGTTAGGTACCTTTTGCAGCGGTAGGGTGTCCCTAGCTTTTTGTGGACTTTGGAGATAGTTAGGGATATATGCTTGTTGCATTTTAGTTGCTAGTCAATTGTAAGTCCTAGTAATTTGGCCTCTGGGACTGGGGTGATTAGGGTCTTGTTGGATGAGAATATGGAGAAGGTGAGGTCATTAGTCTTTGTTGGGTGGGACAGCATAAGTTGTGTTTTCTTTGGGTTTAGTAACAATTGTGATTTAGCCAATTTTCTATCTCTGTGAAGGATTTTTGGGCTTTTTGTTGGAGAAGTTGGGTATCAGATGCAGAGCAGATTAGGGTTGTGTTGTCAGCATATTGGACTAGTTCAGCTTTAGTGGTTGTTAAGTGAAGTTGGTTTGTAAAGATGTTAAAAAGATGGGGGCCGAGAATCGAACCTTGTGGTACACATAGTGTGACAGGGAGTGGGGAGGGGGTAGGGAATTAAGCCATTTGACAAATGTTGGTGATTGTTTAGGTAACTACTGAACCACAGCAGAGTGGGGGTGACTATGTTGAGTTCAGACAGGCAGGTTAAGAGTTTATTGTGGGAAACCGTATTGAATGCTTTGGATAAGTCTAGAAAGGTAGCAGAAACTAGTTTGTCTTGGTTCCTGTAGAAGTCTAAACCTCAAAATGCACTCACTCGAGACACTCCTAAAAATGGAGACATCGATATCTGTGCAGTAACTGAGACCTGGTTCAAGGCTCCAGAGAGCACCCCTGCAATACCAGGCTACAACTCTTACCACACTTTTCCGCCACCAAAGCAGGACCGAAACACTAAAGGTGGAGGAGTGTCAATATTCACCAAGGATATTCACACCACCAAGCTAGTTGCCCAACACAATGTGTCTGAAATTCTCCAGGTGCAACTAACACTAGGTAAGACTGCAATCCAAATTGTAGCTTGCTACAGATCCCTCACCATACCCCAAGATTTTCACTACACCTTTCTAAACATACTGGAAAATATTAAGATAGAACCAAACACCCTAATACTGGGTGATTTTAACTACCCTGTCATTAACTGGGAAAGCTACTCATGTACCAACACCTTTGCCCAACGGTTCTTGGAATTCATAAATTCCAACGCCCTGGATCAACTAATCCATAGTCCCACCAGGGACTCCAATATCCTAGACCTGGTCATTACCAACATGGGAAATCGATGCTCCACACCTATGGTCACCCCCTCGTTAGTCACATCTGACCATAAGCTAATCACCCTTAACATCCACATCCCACCCCCATCTCCCAGTAAGGAAACCTCCATAAAAAACTTCTCCAAAGCCAACTTCATGCTACTCAAGTCAGAAGTGACAAACTTCATGACACCCATGCAGACAGGAGCTGAAAGTTCAACTGCTGAATCCTACACTAAGGCACTGTACGAGCACATCCACTCATGCATAAATCGTGCCATCCCAAATAGAACCAAGATGCTCTCATCCAAAAAAAAGAAGCTAATCTGGTGGACCCCTGCCATAAACAAACTTTACAACAAAAGGAAGAAACTGTTGCAGAAAAGAGGAAAATCACAGGATGCAAAAAACTTCCTTACCAGCCTCAGTAAGAAACGGAGATCCCTCATAAAATCCTCCAAAGCTAGTTACGAAAATAAAATTGCCAAAGATTCCAAAGACAACAACAAGGCATTCTATAACTATGTCAAGAATCTAAATGGCAATGCTCAGATCTGCTCTGAGCTAAAACAGAATGGCATTAAATATACTGATCCCAAGGATATTGCCAATATCCTGGCAGATCGATTCAGTGCCAACTTCACCCCTCTCACCCCTAAATGGCCCATCTCAATACTGGAAGATTGCCAAATTCGGTAATAACGCCACACAGGTAAAAACGCACTCTCCAAAGCTAAGAATACAGCATCCATGGGACCAGATGACATCCCGGGCTGTGTACTACATGAACTACAATATGAACTGGCACCTCACCTAAGTGTCATGTTTAATCATAGCCTCACCTCAGGTTTCGTGCCCACTGAGTGGCGCACAGCTACAGTTATCCCACTCCACAAGGGGATCCACCTTGGATCCCGGAAACTACCGTCCCATCAGTCTGACAAGCCTTATCTGCAAGGCCATGGAGCGTATTATCATGGAACTTATAAACAAAGACATTGGCAACCTTCAAACACTGGACCCCACCCAGTTTGGGTTCGTGAAGGGCCAATCTTGTCTCCTGAACTTGACTGACTTCTTCGAATCAGTCTCCAGAGCCATGGACAAGGGTAAGGTGGTCCACACAGCCTATCTAGACCTTGCCAAGGCCTTTGACACCATCCCCCACTCTGGAATCATAGATAAACTTACTAAGCTGGGCATTAGTCACCCAATGGGTTGCTTACTGGCTTACTGATAGAACCCACACTGTAAAAGTAGCCGACTCCAAATCCAGCTCCAGACAAGTGACAAGTGGAGTACGTCAGGGTTCAGTCCTGGGACCGCTCTTGTTTGGCATCTACTTCTCTGAAGTACAGGCCAACACTAAAGGACTCTGGATAACAAAGTTTGCAGATGACTGCAAACTGGGAGCCATTATTGAATCCCCAAATGATGTGGATACTGTACAAAAGGGCCTTACAGAAACAGATGCTTGGTGCCAGAGTCATGGGCTCAAGCTCAATGCCAAGAAATGTATAGTTATCCCCTTTGGGAAAAAACATGTATCCGTGAATTACCATATAGGTGGCAGTACACTAAACACTGAAAGTTTGATAAGAGACTTAGGGACACAGGTGGACAGTGGTCTCACCTTCGATAACCACATCGCCACAACAGTCAGGAAATCCTTCTATGTGGCACACCTCATCACTAAGGGCTTTTCATCCAGAAAAAAGGAGGTCATTTTCCCACTGTACTCATCCCTCATTACACCCATTATAGAATACAATGCCCCGTTTGGTATGTACCTCTCAAGACATCTGCAACAACTGGAAAGGCCACAGAAATACCTCACTAAAAGAATCACAGGCCTAAAGCAGATGCCCTACGCTGACCGCCTTAAAAAACTCCAGCTATACTCTGTCGCATATCGTCTACTCAGAGGCGATCTTTGCTTAACATACAAGGCCATGTCAAACCCAGAGCTGTTGGACATGCTACACTTAAAGAAATCCCAATCCCTCAGAGCCACACACTCCAGGGATCTAAACCTTGTCATCACAATAAACAAAACATGCTGGAGGGATAGGTTCCTGACCCAGAGACTCCCCAGACTCTGGAATAGATTGCCCATACATGTCAAGCAGAGTACCTCTTTGGTCCTCTTCAAAAGGAACCTTGACGATTGGATGGGAGAAAGGAAATTCACCCCGGGGATCACGTCAGTCGCTCTGCTAGACAGGGGTCCAGGGAAGTAAATAGCCAGGGAATTGTTATGGCTAGTCTTGTAAAGGCCCTAGGGCTGATAGCCTAGTACAAACCTATGAACCTATGAGTTTGTAGTGTTGGTAAAGTTAATTAGGACAGTGGTGGTGCTATGGGATGGGTGGAAGCCATGTTGGGTTTTGAAAAGTGGGTTGTTGGAGAGAAGGTGGGCGAGGACTTGGTGATGAATGCACCTTTCTAGAATCTTTGACAGGGGTGACAGGATTGCAATGGGTCTGTAGTTAGAGAGGTCAGTAGAGGGGCCACCTTTGTGAAGGGGATTGATGAATGAGGTTTTCCACAAGGAGAGAACAGTGTGTTCACTAATGGATCTATTTATTAGCAATGAAATGGGGTACACTATGGCCCCAGATACAAGCTGAAGGTATTCGACTGGAAGATTGCCAGGTAGAGAGGGTGGGTGGTTTGAGTTTAACTAGGAGTTTTTGGATGGTTGATACTGGTACTGGCTTGAGTGAGAAGGGGATAGTGTTTTTTTTTTTTTGGCCTTAGGGGATTGTGGGAGGTTGGTAGGACTTGTATTGTTTATTAGTTTAAGTATAGAGGAGGTAAAATAGTTGTTGAAACTGGAGGCTATGCCCGAGTTTGTACCTTCTATACTGGGTAGGGATGTATTTTTTTTTCCAGACTGGAGGATGTTGTTCACTGCTGCCCAGAATTTTTGTGTGTTGGTACCGTGTTTCTTTTGTAAGGAAATGTAGTGATTTTTGTTTTTCTTTGTCAGTCTTAATTTGTTTTTTTGCCTTATTTCTGAGTTCGAAAAAGGCTGGTCTAGTTGTGGGTGTTTTATACTGGCACCAGGTTTTCCAGGCTTTATCCCTGTCTTTAAGTAAGGCCCTTGTGTTTTTTTTGTAGCCAGGGGCTGGGTTACTATGTATACCAATTGTTCTCACTGGGGATAAATGGTTGAGGATGTTTAGAAATGTGGAGTTAAAATATTCAACTGCCTTGTCTAGAAGGAGGATTTTGATGGGAGACCAGTTACAGGATTTAAAGCTTCCAAGAATTGATCTGTGGGGAAATTTTTCTGGGAATGGGTTTGAAGTAGGGAGGGGGAGTTATTAGATTTAAGTTTGTGTCTAAGGTTAAAAGTGGGATTGTGGTCACTGAGAGAGTTGGGCAGTGTTGGGCTGGTTTGTGAGGATCCAGTCTAATATGTATTCCCTTTTTGTGGACTTATCAATACGTGTGGGTGATTGTATTAGTTGGGTGAAGTTATATAAGTTAATATAGTTGGTGAGTGGAGAGTCGATAGAGTTCCAGTCGATGTTCACATCGCCTAGCAATATGATTTCTTGGGGAAGGGAGTGGGAGCCCCAGTAAAGTACTGACTCGGGGCTGTCAGGTTGTCACCTGGGGGTATATAAATCCTGAGTAAGTTTAGATGCTTGTGCTGGTTTAACAGGAGTTTTGCAAATTTAGTTTCTGCATTTTCAAACTCTGGGGATTCTTTTTGTAGGAACAGGGTAATGCCACCACCTCTTTTGTGTACTCTGTCCACACTTTGAATGTTATATCCGGGTGGGCTTATGGAGTTATTCTTGATATGAAGCTTAAGCCATGTCTCTGTAATAAGCATTATGTTGGGATTACATTAAGAGATAGTGGAATGCAATTCTTCTATTTTGTTCATAATACTGTGAATACTCAAAGTGAGTATTAGTAAGTCGGCAGGTTTATGTTTAAATGGAAGGTGGGAGTTATATGTGTTATTTGAGATTGTTGCTGGGCCAGTGTTGGGGTGAATATCACCTCCTAATAGTAACTGGGCTGCTATGTTAGTAATAGTATTAACGTATAGTATTATTAGGGAGTGGAATCTGAGACTTGGTTTATAGGTTCATAGGTGTGTATTAGGCTAATGGCCCTGGAGCCTTTACAAGCCTAGCCCATAGGATCACCCTGGCATCATCCCACCTGACATTATTTCCCAGTGCCTCTGTCGAATAGAGCCACTGGCGTGATCCCCGGGGCAAATTTTCTATTTCCCATCCACTCATCAAGATTTCTCTTGAAGAGGGCCAGTGAAGTGCTCTGTTTGACATGTATGGGAAGTCTATCCCACAGCGTGGGCAGTCTCTGGGTTATAAACCTGTCCCTCCAGCATGTTCTGTTGATTGTGGTAATGAGGTTGAGGTCTCTGGAGCATGTGGTGGGAAGGGATTGGGATTTCTTTAGATGTAGCATTTCTAACAGAGCTGGGTCAGACATGGCTTTGTAAGTCAAGCAGAGATCACCTCTAAGTAGGCGATATGAGACAGAGAATAGTTGGAGTTTTCTGAGTCTGCCCATATAGGAAAAGTGTTTAAGGTCAAGGATCGTCTTAGTGAGGAAGTTTTGCGGCCTTTCCAGTTGTTGCAGGTGTCTAGTGAGGCATGTGCCAAATGGGGCATTGTACTCTATGATTGGCCTAATGAGGGAAGAGTAGAGGGAGACAATGACTTCTTTCTTCCTGGATGCAAAACTTTTAGTAATGAGATGTGCCACATAGAAGGACTTTCTGACCACAGTGGCAATGTGGTGGTCAAAAGAGAGGTTCCTGTCAACCTGTGTTCCGAGATCTCTTATAATGCCTTCTGTGTTCAGTGGACTACCATCGATGTGGTAATTCATGGGAACCAGGTTTTTCCCAAAGGGGAGGACAACACATTTTTTGGTATTGAGCTTAAGGCCACGGTTCTGACACCAGTCACTGGTCTAAGTGAAGCTTTTCTGTAGGATGTCAACATCACTTGAGGAGTTAATAATAGCTCCCAACTTGCAATCATCTGTGAACTTTGTCAGCCAGAGTCCCTTTGTGTTGGCCTGGACTTCGGAGAAGTAGATACCAAACAGGAGAGGACCCAGGACCAAATCCTTTGGGACTCCACTCGTGAATGATTGGCAGTCTGACTTGGAGTCAGCTACACACTGTGGGTTCTATCTGTGAGTCAGTTTGCAACCCACCTAGTGATACAGAGGTTGATGCCTAGCTTAGTAAGTTTTTCTATGACTCCTGAGTGGGGAATGGTATCAACGGCCTTGGCTAGATCAGGTTAGGTTGTATGAACCACCTTGCCTTCATCCACAGCTCTGATGACTGACTCAAAGAAGTCGACCAGGTTGAGCAAGAATGATCTATCTACCCTTCACAAAAATAGACCGTGTAGGATCCAGAGTTTGTAGATTCCCTATATCCTTGTTTATTAGGTCCATGATGATGCGTCTCATAGCTTTGCATATCAGACTCGTCAAGCTAATGGTTGTTTTTTGGATTGTGAAACATAATAAATAAGTGATGTGAGTTGGATGAGGGGTTGACTATAGATGGCTGGGGATGTGACTATACGTCTGGAGGGGTTAGTAATGGTAAGGGGTAGGGTGGGGGACTTGAGGTCATTGTATTTGGTGAGTGAGTAGTGATAGGAGATACTGACAGAGACTATGGAGAGACATATGAGTAAGGAGATTGGTAGTAAGGGAGTATTGTGATATTGGGAGGTTGTGATATCAGACATAGCGGTAGTCGTTTTAGTTTCAAGAAGGAAGGCTTGTGTCCTTGAGAAGGGCATGGGTTGAACAGAATGTGAGCTGGAGCATGTTTGAGGACCAGGTGCTTAAGATAAGAGTGAGCAGAGGAAGAGGGAGTGGTTATCTAATGATGCTGTGGCATGGCCTAGAATGTACCTTAGGGTGTGGGTTTAATTTGTGTGTGATTGGATAGGAGGGTGGGTGTGGTACAAGGGTCAGCTGATATGGATTAGGGATAAATCTGAGAGTAGTGGAGGCAGGTAGGAAATGGGGGCAGGGTAGGGGAGCAGAGTGAGCTATAGTGTTAGCGAGGGCGAACAGAGCAGGGTTGCACTAAGCAGTGCTGCTAAGTTACTGCAAAAAACAATCTGTAAATTGGGCAATAGAGTGAGAGAGTAGATGAAAAATGGCTATAAAGGTGTTTATCCAAAATGTAACAAGCTGTAAAGAACAAGTAAAAGTTTTTTTTTTCTAAAGAAATGCAACAGAGTTTTGAAAAATAGAACTGTTACACACACACACACACACACACACACACACACACACACACACACACACACACACACACACACACACACACACACACACACACACACACACACACTACAACACACACACACACACACCATTTCAGTGGAGCTGCTACGTCCTACAAAGTTATGTTACCTTAACTGGGATTAGGACTTCACTGATATTTACGTTGCTCTGGTAAAAGCTATTTGTATTTAAAACTTCAACCTAGCAAGGAGTAAAAGCTGAAAATGTCTATCTAATGCAGAATAGGGGGAAGTCGACGTTTAAAAATGACTGCACCAATTGAATATTTTCCTTTACTGAGTCATTCAAGGAAACCCTTCTGAAACATCTTCAAGTAAAGT